>NC_134587.1:105194220-105299220 GCF_037038515.1 Microtus pennsylvanicus | reverse complement strand
CCCTCTCCCAGAAGCTAGAGAGTTTCAAAAACTTCCTGGTCAGGGATGAGACTTCATGCCCAACTCCCCTTCCCATGCTGGGGTTTGGTCTGGCTTAGCTTGCACAGATGTTGGACGTGCTGTTGGAACCACCGAGCTCACATATGCAGCTGCCTTGATGTGTCCAGAGATGCTGTTTCCTTGCACTCAACCACCTCCTCTGTTTTCCCCACAGTGATCCCTGAGCCTCGGGAGGAGGGGTGTGGTTTGTACATTCCATTTAGGGCTGAACATTCTGCCATCTCTTATTCTCTGCATCTTGACTACTGCTGAGTCTTTGTATTAATCACTGTCTACTACAAAACTTCTTTGATGAAGGTTGAGAGATGCCTTAACTTATGGGTATAATGATGACTCATTAGGACTTGCTTTAATGCTACGTCCATTTAGTTTTCAGTGGTTATATTCCATTCCATCATGTATATCCATGCTACATGGATGGTTTCCCACTAGCTTCACAGCAGACAGTAGGGCTGCACACTTAATGCTAAAATTATCACTAAAGTAAACTGTCCAGTTTTGTTGGTATGGAATGAGGTTTGTATCTAGGTGGAGTTAGGGGAGGGTGGTTAATTTCGTTACTAAACAATGTATAAAATTCTTAAAGAATTAATAAAAATATTTATAAAAGGAAAGAATACAACATATTGCCCAGGGCTGGCTTGTAGCTCAGCCACAGGGACTTCCTTAGCATGTGCAAAGCTCTGAGTTTAATCTCCAGCACCAACCACCTGTAGCGGCGTAAATGAATGCAGATTGTAACAATATATATAGCTTTAATGTCGAAATAGACTTACAGAACCACTGTTCCAGCGGAGACCAGGAAAGCAGAAGCAACAGCTGGGAGCATGCTCGCCAAATTTATAGGCAGACATTAGCCCGAGGCGAACATGCCCCCCAAGGGGCGGGACTTATCCCTACAACCACCAAAATAAACCAACAAATAAACAAAAATGTACAAAATTTGTTATCTATGTAAGCCTATATTTATTTGCAAATAAAAATAAATATACAAATAATTTTAGCTTTCACATAAAAACATGTTTCGTCAATTTAAGATAAACTTATTAAAAAATGGAATTTTCACTTTTAGCAAAGTTGACATTTTTTATGTATTCATTCCATTCTTTAGTTTCAAATTCTGCTCTATTTAATATAAATATCATCGCCCAGATATTCTGGTCATTCCCGTTTCTCTAGATTCATTATTTTCTTATGTTTTCAAGCCATGTGGGCATTGGCCTCTTCTACAGGCAGCATAGAGTTAAGTATCCTTTGACAGAGGCATTAACCTGTTCACATTCATTATTATGCTTTGGTCTTCGAAACCTTTTTACTTTTTATGTTCCTTACTAGTTCCTACTGTTCAATTCCTAGATTATATTCATGTTTCTATTTTGGAATTGTGAAAGGCAAACAGCCGATGTTCGATATAATGGTGCTAATTTTATTGCTTTAAAAAATAAAATATGAAGTTGGTTTTGGTAGTACCTGCTTATAATTTCAGTATTTAGGAATGGTGACAGAGGGATTAGAATTTCATGGCTAGCCTTGGCTATATAATGAATTCAAGGCCAGCTTGGGTTATATGAAACCCCACTTTACACCATAAAATAAATAAAAATTGGATTGACTCATATTTGCTCTGAAGGTTAATCTAAAAATAAAAAGGGCCCAAAGAAACCACAAGCAATGGGGCATTGTTGGAGTAAGCACTGGTTGCAATAGAAGTTTGCTCTAAAGGGTAAAACTCATTTGATTTAAAACTGTTGACATTTTTACGTAAAAAAAATAGTGCTATATATCAGGCTTCTTAAAATTTTCCTACTTAGGTTTCCTTTTCACCCAATAAATTGTTACATGACTCCAGGTGAACAGATATATAACATAGGTCTGCAAGCCAAAGGTGACTGGTGATTAATCATAATGAAATGTGGTTTAAAGCAATTTTTGGTACAACATTTAATTTTCCAAAATGAGATGACGCTGCTTGTATACATTTACATAACAAATTAAATTTTAGGTAAATATTTGATCCTGTGGGCCATAGAAAGCTTAACATTTTTTAATTGATTAATACCTTTATAATTGGCATTGCTGAGAACATGCTTTTCATAAACACCGAGTAAAGAGCTGTGGTAGTCTGACAGGCTTTTCCAGTCTCAAGCCAAAATTATTTTAGTGATTTTTTTTTCATTAGTCTTAGTTCAGCTACTCAGACAACAGTTTTGAAAGTCAGGCATCTAATGCATATTATCTGGAGATATATTAACATGAGACTTACACAACAGTAGGAAAATATTAGAAGTCTTGTTTCCCATAATTAAACCATTATGTTTCCACATAAGAAAAACTCTTGATGTGTACAGTAAAAGCACTGCAACCCAGAGCATCCTACAATCTTAAGTCTAGTTGAGGTGATTCAGGCAATGTTTGCCTTGGAGGAATCCACTGTACTGAGCTCATGTCCTGTGCTCAGAACCAAGGTTCCAGTGAGGTCATGTGACACAACACTGGTGAGCGATGCCAGGGACATTTTAGATCCCACTTTGGGGTTAATTTAGAATTAATTGTTGGATTTTCGATATTTAGAAACCTTTTACAGTTGCCAAACTTTATGACTCTTAGGTTCAGTTTCATGGCCTCATGTGGGGTCACAATTCACAATTTAAAAAGGAGAGTGTATTAAGGTCATCTTAAAAACATGTTGCTCCACCAATTTGACCCTCTGTTTGCTTCAATAATCTAAAATAAAAATTACGACTATAAAACTTGAGCCAGGCCTCTGTGTCTCTGCTGTGCACCCAGGATCCTTTAACACTGGGGTGCTCAGTCATACATAGACAGACAGTGACCAATGAATGGAAAGCAAGGGCATTCACTGGCTCGTTAAACCTTCCATGAATCTTTTTACTTCTTGGATTCAATTTTTCATTTCTAAGTTTAAGAGTGTGGGTCATATGTGTCACTTACGATGTCAGAGGGATTTTAATCTTCTGCGATCAAAAATTATTAAGTATGTATTGGATAACTTTGAAATCAAGCCTCATATAGAACAAGAATCACAAAGGCAATACAATGTGTGTGTGTATATATATATATATATATATATATATATATATATATATAATTTTTAAAGTGTGTGTGTGTGTACATGTGCCTGTGTGTGCAAGTGCCCTCAGAAGCCAGACACATCAGATCTTCCTGCAGTTATTGGCAGTAGTGGGCCACCTGACATAAGTGTTGAATATGAAATCTGGGTCCTAGACAAGAGCAGTATGCTTGTGAAATACAGAACCATCTCTCTAACCTCTACAATTTTTTTTTAAAAAAAGGATAAAAGATTGTAAGATGACCCAAGGTTCTGCATCTTGATCCAAACAATGGCTATGCATGTATAACAATGTGTAAAATGCCACTGAGCTAAGAAGGTGTGATATGGGATTCCCCTCTGTATGATGTGATTACCATTGATGAATAAAGAAACTGCTCTGGACCTATAGCAGGGCAGAACAGAGCTAGGCAGGAAAAACTAAACTGAATGCTGGTAGAAAGAATAGTGGAGTCGGATAGAAGCCAGAGACAGAACTTTACCCCATAAGCCACAGCCATGTGGCGATACACAGATTAATAGAAATGGGTTAAATTAATATAAGAACTAGCCAATAAGAAGCTAGAGCTAATGGGCCAAGCAGTGATTTAATTAATACAGTTTCGGGAGTCTGGGCGGCCGGGAAAGGAACAAGCAGCCTCTTACTAAAGAGGTGTCGCTTTACAGACTCATGTAAAAGGTGAACTGCAAGATGTTGGGTGGCACCGGGAATCCCTCAGGGAAAGGCTAGTAAGACAGCAGCCCCTAGTGGCCTTGGAGTCCCCAGCCCATTGTCTCACCTGATGAGTCTCAGTGGAGAAAAGATGAGCTTATAAAGTCTATTTAGTGAGGCCGCAGGGAGTTCTGAATGAGTGACAGGGTAGAGAGAGCACTTGGTACTGGGCCATTGAGAGTTACATTTTAAAAGAACATAAAGAGGATTATACAGATGAGTTGATTTCAAGGAGCTCAGTTTCCCGTCACTCTTTTGGAATCACCCCAAAGTCTAGAAAGACTAGAAATCTCACTGTTAAAGAGACTCTGAAGGAAAAGACAGATATATTTTATTAATGACGTTGCAAATTCCTCATATCACTTATTTTTGGGGGAGTCACCTGGTAATTTGTAATAAGACACAGAGCTGATTATAGTTTTTAAGTTGTTAATTCCCTACTTCAGATTGTAGCCCAAGGAAATAGCTCAACAAAACCCACAAGATTTATTTACTTAAAAATGCTTCTCTGGCTTATACTAAAGCATGGAAACAACTAGCTGAGGGATGGCTAATTAAGCCATCTTAGCAACACGGCGGGATAGTGCTCCACCGGAAATGGCAGATATATGAGCTAAGGAGATACATAGAGAAGTCAAGCAAAAAATTAGGAAATAGTGTGCCCGTGGTGAATGCTGAACACATAGAACACGGTTACAGCATAATAAAGGTTGTCAGTGAACTGTGAATCACTGCTGTGGTCTAGGGACGGTGGGATCTACACTTTGAGGTTTGGTTTGAAATAGTATTATGGTTGGTAAATAAGTCCATCAAGGAATGCAAACGCATAAATCATATGTCCAGAGGTAAGACAGTGTTTATGAAAATGGTATGTAAAGGTCAGAATAAGACATCTGTGCAGGTAGAGGGTGGGACAGAGATTTTAGAGGACTTGTGATTTTAGAGTTTCAGCAAATCACATGTCGTGAAAGTAGTTACCACACAGAAGAAAGGCTTTTTCCAAAAAGAGTTTTCAATTTGGCTAAATTCACAAAATAGTGAAATAAAAATTCATGAGAGAAGTTGTTCCAGAGACGGCAAGTTTCAGTCAGCTGCTCTGTTATTTTTCCTCATGCTTTTTCCCTTCTCTCCCCTTTGTCATGATGGAAGGAAGACTTTCTACATTCTGAGGTGCTTTAAAATCTCCTTGTTCTCTCTCTCTCTTTTCCTCCGTCTGTCCCTCCCTCCCTCCCTCCCTCCCTCCCTCCCTCCCTCCCTCCCTCCCTCCCTCTCCCTCTCCAAGGGTCACAAAATCCATCCACTTAACAAGAGAACATGATTCATTTTTCAGTGCAAAGAGTAAACACACGCAGTAGAGCCCCGCCAGGACTGGAACTACAGGGCAAGCATAGCAACAGCACCTTGTTTGCTCCTTCTGGATGCATGAGATGGTGACAGGGTTGGGGGTGGGGTGGAGGTGAGTGTGTGGTGGGGGCTGGGTTGAGGTCACACATTCCTTCTTTTTCTATCCCCAGAAGGTTCAAATCAATACTTTAGTGTATTCATTTTGTTTTTTTTTAAATATTTATTATGCATACAATATTCTGTCTGTGTGTATATCTGCAGGCCAGAAGAGGGCGCCAGACCTCATTACTGATGGTTGTGAGCCACCATGTGGTTGCTGGGAATTGAACTCAGGACCTTTGGAAGAACAGGCAATGCTCTTAACCGCTGAGCCATCTCTCCAGCCCAGTGTATTCATTTTGAAATGAAAAACGTTAGGGTACCAGGATAGCATGGCAGTCCCTGGGTGGGGGGACCCTCTTCCTTTTGAAGTGTTCCTTGTGAAAAGACTATTTTTGAAAAACGGTGACAAATCTTGCAAAGTATGGGAGGGCTCCAGGTCTTTCAGGAAGAGCCAGAGCTTTGTACTTGGCATGTATTGTTACCCTGGAGACACCAATACTTGTTGACTCAAGTAGCAAAGGTAGGAAGGATTCCCTGAAGGAAACCTGAAGGAGTCTTGAACTATTGGTCTAAAACTTTAAAGTTTTCTAAAGAGAAAATAGATTCAAGGATGAAAGATGACTCGCCCACATTTACAGCCACCAGATAGGATGTGGCCCAAAGCATTTCTGAGGATTTCTGCCCACTCTGCTGCCTCCACTCCTTGCTGTAGGACGCCAGTCTTCCATGATCGCTTCACGACTGGTCTCTTCCGTAGCCACACAGATGACTACTATCCAACTTTGAGGTGTAGCTGGTAGCTGTCTAATGCACAAAGAGCCTCTTGAAGTCATGAGAAGCATGAGCCAGCAAGTCATAAAACACAGCACCAGCCCAGGACCTCATGTTTGCTTTCTTTGTTTGTCTACCAGAGGGGAGAAGTTTAACCTCCAGCATCCAAGTGTGGTGTCCTACTACCTGGAAGGGCGTGTGACCCTAAGCAAGTTGTTTGAACTTTCTGAACCATAAAGTCCTCACCTGCACTCTGGGGTTTTCTAACTGTCCCTACTTTCTTGAGGTATTGGTTGAAATTATTTGAAATACTCTTTTAGGTGGGGCCTGCCTATTAAGAGCATTCAATATAAATGTCAGCTGCTGATTTACTCAAGGGGGCAGTTAGAGTGACAGACGTCCAGATCTTAAGAAAACAGTGCTATATTTTTAAAAAGTTGTTCCATTCACAATAATAGGAGGGAGTGGGAGGACACACGGTGCAGCACATGAGAGGAGGCCAGAGGACAAATTGCGGGGAGACAGTTCTTTCCTTCCACCACATGGGTCCTGAGGGTGAAGCTCGGGTCATTAATACTGGCACCAAGAACTTTACCCACTGAGCCATTTCAACAGCCCCCAGCTCTTTACATTCTGTGGGGGCAGAGTATTGTTCAGGCACAATTATTGGTGCTTTAAAGACTTTTCTGGGGTTCCCTTTTACCTCATCTTTTTAACAGGACATACCAAGAACTAAAACCATATTTTAATGATTTAAAAACGTACTGTTAAACATCATCGAACCATGAACTTACGTGTAATTTCATTGCTACCTTCTATACATGGTAAACATGTCTGTATACAGAAATGATAGACTCCCTATGGCAATATTCATTTGCATTTTGAGAGCAGTTTTGTTAAATGATGCATATGTACAATTAATATTAATGTTTATTTATTTGAAATGTGAGGTAAATATTTTTTTCTACACCTCTGGTTTAAACTCTACCCCTCTATAATCCTTCCACCAGCCCAAGCCAGTGGATTAATTGAATAAAGTCTATTATATAAACATTTACACAAGGTTTATATTTTCATGATGGAATATTTATTTTGTAACATCATAGTCCATATCTGAAGCTATGAATGGCAGGTTCTCAACCCTTTTGTAGATGGAACATGATATGGAAGAAACTGGGAAACGGATGCAGCAAACCTAATGCATTTTCAGGATAATGAAGGCTCATGAGGATACAAGTATATTGTTGAAGTGACTTTTTAAAAAAATATTATCATGGTGTTTCTCAGCATGGACATGCCCACATCTGGGAAGATGGCAAAATTGCTGCTCAAAATAAAAAAAACCCATGTCTGTTCAACTTTGATGAAAGGTTGAATTTCTCCATCTGTCAGTGTCGCCGGTCCCATGAGTACAGTAGATCAAGCTTCGGTCTTGGACATGTTCAGTCCGACAGAATCATAAAGAAGCCGGAGAGAGCAAACTTTATCCATTCTGTCTCATGTTCTGAGCTCTTGTCCCGAGAGCTCACACCTGAGAAGGCTGGGATTAGAGCGTCTGGAGAGCATGGCAGTGGTGGAGCCAGGATTCTAGCAGATGCATTTTATGCGGGCTCATAAAGAGCACGTCTATTCCCTGTCCTGTAAGGGAATCTGAAGATGGTCTATCTGATCCAGGCTGTAGTTTGTAAGTGACTTACTCAATGTCATCTGAATACCTGACGGCAAACCTGAAACTGCTTTGACTTTTAGTGTTTGTTTCATAATTTTCTATGTCTGATGTGTATGCATGTCCGGCTGTCCATGGAAGGCAGAGGTCAATGTTGGGTGTCTTCCTCAATACCTTGCTACCTGAATTTTTAAAATAGGGTTTCTCATGGAACCTGGAGCCAACAAGCCTCAGGGATTCTCCTGCCTTTGTCTCCCCAGGGCCAGGATTGTAGGCACATGAGTTTACACCTAGCTTTTGTGTGTGCTGAGGATCTGAAGTCGTTCTTACGCTAACATGACAAGGACTTTGTCAGCTGAGCAGTCTCTGAAGCATTGGCCTGTCAGACTGTTACCCCAGCCCTGGGTCTCCCCATGGTGCCCTCTGCTCTGTTGGGGCTCTATCTGTGTGTATTTGTATTTTTTAAATTTGGGTTGTCTCTGTTGCCTGGGCCATTGCATGCCAAACTACTTGTTGTTGATCACTGTGTCTTCTGTGGGATGACTTGTCTTTGTGAAATGGGGAAAGCCCATCCTGAGAGGTGTGTTTGGTCAATGGAAAAATGTGTTAGGATTGCCTACTCTACATTAGTGAATCTATGAATCGTTACACTCAGAAAGTCCATAACCTTACGTGTTCGAGTCCCTCTCTCCTACTCGTCACAGATAAGCTATACTATCATGCATCTCTCTTGTTCTTGCAGCTTGTTTCCACCTGTAACTAATTTAGACAAGAATTATTAGCTGGACTAGGAATCAACAGGCAAGGCAACCATGTCCTCACTGAGAACCACTGATGTCCTATCTCCTCATTTCACAGAACTTGACTGGACACTCACAGATGCTTAGGACTTGCATAAAGTCATAGTCAGTCACCTACTAAAGAGGACAGGCCAGGACTCTGGTTCTGGATGGGAGTAAATGCTGCTGATTTCCCTGGGGCATTGTTCATGCCTCGCTAACATCTTGGAGGCCATCAAACTGAGTGGAGCCAGCCCAGAAGGGTTCCCTGGAAGGAGGTGTCTAGCACAAAGACTACATGTAAATATAGCTATGGTGCTCCAGACTGTCTGCTGGGAAGAGCTGGGAAGCAGCTCTCTTTAGGAGGAAGAGCTGTCTGGAGTTACCCTGCTGTATCTTAACTGATTTGGGAGAAAGATTGTTGTTGATCTCAACTAAAGCAAACGGAAGAACTTAGTTTCTTCAGAAAACTAATTACAACTTAGACTGTGGTTTCATTAGTATCTCTTTATGTACTCCAAGCCGCGCCCCCACAGTGTTTGCGTTTCTAGTTGTCATGTGATTTGAAACACTTCATTTTCTAGACATTAGTGGTTTGTTAAATTTTGTGTGTACTGTGTATGTCTGGTGCCTGCAGAGGCCAGAGGAGGGTATGAAATTCTCTAGCCTGGAGCTGCGATGGTTGTGAGTCACCAGATGGGTGCTGTGAACTGAATGTAGGTCCTTTGCAAGGCAGCAAACACTCTTAAGGCTGTTTATCTGGCTCCTAACGCTGTGTGCATTAAAGGAAGAGCAGATGATTAAACAGCATAATTGTGTACCTCCATCCATCAACGTGAGAAACTGAAGCGAAGGAAATAAGTGTGGCACACTTAAGTGGAAGGATTAGGAAGAAGATTTTTTTTTAATGTGCGTCTATGCTTTCTGGATCAGGGACACAAAGTTCATCCTGTTTTTTTCATTTCCCAGAACGACAAAAGAGTCACCCCGTGGAGTGGGGGTCATGCTTTGGAAATCAGCTCTGCCCTGAAATGCACGATTTGCAGTCACTTATTCAGTGTGGAAGGAATGCAGTTAAGAGTATGGTCGCAAGCTTCTTGCAGTGCTTAGTGTCCCAGCGTGCTTTCTTTTCTGAAACACAGTTTTGAAAAAGATGATAATTTTAGAAGCTGGCACACAATGCCGATCCTGTTCCCAGCTCTGGCTCCCAGGACCGACAGGCAGGGAACTCCACTGACCCACATTTAAAATGTTGTCTCTCAGGATTCAAATGAATTCAGATTCTTATAAGAAAAGATCAGGTGGATCCTGGGAAGGCTGTGTCCTGAAGGCCTCAGTAACAGTCTTTGAATGCTGGTGGCATCTCTACCTGCTCACTGGTCTTTGGCAGCTACTAGTCTGTGGACCCGATCTCCCTTACTAAAGACCCGCACAAGGGACGGACCATCTTAGTTCTTTTCTTGTTCCTGGGATAAAACACCCCGACAAGAGAAATTTAAGGGAGAATGGCTTATTTTGGTTTATAGGTCTGAGGTACATAATCAATCATGGTGGGGGAGTCATGGCAACAGGCAAGAGAAGCTGGTCACATTTCATCCACACTAAGAAAGCAGAGAGAATAGGAAATGGGGCTGGGCCATAAAATTTCAGGTCCCACACACAGTGATCCATTTCCTCTAGTGAGGCCCTATTTCCTATCCATAGCCTTCTGAAACAGAGTTGACTGCTGGGACCAAGTATTTAGCCATGTCAGCCAGCAGGGGGTGGGGGAATTTCACATCGCAATCACAGCCAGGGCCTTCACAGGCAGTGTCAAGCAATGGAAAGAGGGAAGCTTGCTTTTCTCCAGCATTTTGGCTTTGAAAATTAAAATTTCAAAACCTCCTTTACCATAAATTAACCACAGGCTTCTTAACCCCCTTCCACTACCCCTAAGGCATGTGTCCTTAGTGTTGCTAAGGCTACTGAATGGCTTCCTAAGCAACGCAGCAGTGAGGTTGAGGACACGTTGCTGCATCTGGTTGAACACACCCCTCTCTTTAACACATCTACTGTTCATCTTCTGGAAATGTTCACTGCGCTGTGTTTTTTTTTTCTGCCCTGGTCATGTACTTGGTTTTGCTGGCGATTCTGCATTCTTGTATTGGACTTTCCTCTACCAGCTTGGGAGGATTCTTCTTTGGAGGAACTAGAAGCTTGGGATTACAAAGGAGATTATTCACTTCCCAGAGCCCAGGAGCAGAGTTTTAATGAGTTCTCTTCCCAGAAACCGAGGAAGGAGCTGGGCTGTCCTCTGATTCCAACCTGCCTAGTAGCAGGGTCTCAGAGCAGGCTGAATGTGGAAATGACTGAAGGTTTCTGTTCTAGCTGCTGGCAGGAGCGAGGAATGACTGAGTTTATTAATGATCTTGCAGGGCTCCGAGTTGACAGTCTATTTGTTTTCATTATGTAAACCAGCGTGGTTTGGGATTATGCAGATTTCCACCTTTTTACTTAGAAGGCAAAGAATATTCATTAAGGATATCAATAAAGACCAAGGCGGTGATTGAGTCTCCAAAACTGTCCCCTGCAAGCTGAAAGACAGAAAACTTAAGGGGCTGAGAGAATGAGAGATTGATTGGAAGGCAAATTATAAACCCATTTCAGCTCTTGGCCTGCGGGCTGGGAAGTAACATTATTTGTTGTCAGGGATGGAAAATAACTCAGATTCAGGTCCAAGCGATTATTCCACGTTGACACGGCTGCCTGTCTGCCAACTGCAGCTCCATTTAGACATAGATTAATTAGCCTGGCAGAGGGGGGCACGGGCTCTGAGAGCGGGGCTGAAGCGGGCTGCTCTACCCTAGTCTCCACTTTGGAGGTCTGCAGATCTGCCCCCCAGGAAGCTGACAACCCACTTTCATTGCTAAACCCACAGCGAACCCGGGTGAGAGACTGGATAGAAAACACTGTGCATGTCTACCGGCTTTCTTAACGCCAACAAGTCAGAGAAAAATCTTCAAACTTCGTTGCTGCCAGGCTGTCCCCATGGAGACCGGGGGGACCAGCTAGCAACCTGTAGACTTGAGTGGCTTATCAATCTTTCCTTTGGCCTTGAATAAACCATGTTGGACTTTTATTATTCCTTCATGGGACATAGAAATGGTAGTGTATACACTCACATGAATATAGTATGCCCATTACTTGAATTATAGGACAGATGGGATAAAAATAAGGAAAATTCTTGGGGGAAGTGAGCCCCAAGTTAGATCACTGGAAACAGTATATTACAGGCTCGACAAGAGGGCTTTTGAGACTTACTAGAATCTTCCTTACAAGGAGTCTTTAACCTATACATCTTTCATGTTTTTCTTGTATCTTAGCTGACTTCTGTTTGTTCCTCAAGGCATGGGACAGTGTGGGGTCCATTGTAACTCACCCCACCACGAACTTACCGAGGGCAAGATGGCAGTGGAGAGCGGGGGGGGGGGGGGGGGGGGGGGCTGAGGTTCCTGCCCTCGGGTGGGGGTGGGGAGCTTGGATTATCAACAACACCCTGTCCATTCTCTCCAGCGTTCTGGGCTCCGTGGCAGAGTTCCATCCCGCCAGCGTAGTAACCCCTGTGGACTCTGCGGCAGCCTGGGTTGCTGCTATTGGGAGCTGTGGTGGGCAGGGGCAGTACAACTCAGAAAGGAAACCCTTGTAGCGTGTGGATTCTCCCCTCCTCATGAAAACTTAGATGAGGATTTTTCTTTTTCACTGTTAACACTTCATTGCACGGATTTCTCCCCCCAGTGGTGGCGCTGAGCGGTACGCGGTGCTAGCAGAAGGGGGCGGTACTTTCTCTCTGGACCCTGACTGGAAGCCCAGTGCGACTCCAGGGCAGTCACCAACAGAAGCAGATGTGCGAGCCCAGCAGCTGTGTATCTCTCTTTCTGCCGAGGTTAGTTTGTTTGGGGTTGTTCTTTTCCACGTGGGAGTGCGGTGTTTGGCCTCCCTCTTTCCTCCGCGGGGCTTTCGCGCGTTTAAATGTTGATGGTTTCATTTTAAAAACAAACATTTTTCATTTACTTATTAAAAGAAGAAGGTGGGATACTCTACTGCTTTTAGGGTGGGATACTATGTCCAGATGGATTGTGAATTGAATACTAAATCACAGGCATTTGGCTGTTATTAAATCTCACCTATATATAAAGCATGGAAATTTACAGGGGTTACCTCCTGTTTCTTTTCTTCTTACCATTTCAGACTCTTTTCCATTACAAGGAGAGAAGCCAGGATCGTTTTTAACCACTGAAGGACTTATGTAGCCCTCATCCGTGCAGGTAAGTGGTGTGTTTAACACAGGTGACTTAGAAAACATACCTCTATGTGGTCTGCACCATTGGGACCTCCCAGCTGTGTACAGCCTGTGTTCAATTCATTTAACTTTTAATGGTTACATTAATGTAGAATTATTTCAAGGTCTCAATATTTTTTAAGTAGCTCAATTACTTTGCTTCGCATCTTCGCATCCATTGGCTATAAACTCTGCTTCACTGCCAAAACTCTTTTGCTGTTTCTGTCTTCCTAGAGTGTCAATCAACAGCAGAGCTAGAAGGAACTTTGTATTTCTTTATATATAAAAAATACTATCCACTTCATCAGGAACACAGTTGAGACAGGATATTAACCTTTCTGAAATATTCGTCCTGCTACCAAATGGGTACAGTGATAATTGTTAAAGGAAAATGGTTTGGCAAGATGAATGCCCCCTTGTCACGTCCCAGAGGGTGTCCAGTGGAACTATCTGAGCATCGCTTCTTTATGAATACATACTGCAAAATCTCCCATAGCCTGTTTTGCTCTTCTAACCAATAATTTTTGGTTTCTTTGCTATAAGGCATTTAATTACAACTGGCAAGAGTAATGTTTTATAAAATATAATTTCAGAACTTCAGAAGCTAAGGCAGGAGAACTAGGAGTTCAGGGTCATCCTTAACTGCCTCACAAGGTCCAGGTTAGCCTGGGCTACAGGAGGTCCTCCTCAGTCTAAACAAGAGCCTCTGAAACAACACTGGTGTTGCGGAGTGAGTGGGCAGCTGTGCACCTGGATCATTTCTTTTGGTTCTCTAGAAATGCAGACGAAAGGTAGACAGCATTGAAGGCCGCTGAGCTGTGCCAGAAGACACCTTCAGCCTAGAAAAGTGCTATTTCCCTTAACACGCTTTAATAGAGCTTTTGTTAGTGATTTTCTATTATTGAGAAGGGGGGCAGGTTTCTAGCACTGTTATCCTGATTAAGATAAAAGAGTAGGGGTTAAGGTGCCTTCCTTGGTTTTGCATTAATGAACTGCCTTGTATGAAGATGATAGAAAATATGGGGTTTTAAAAGGGATCATATCTGAGTTGTTTATAGTAGAAAACATATATACAACCTCAGCCAGAAGGGAGTCATATGAACACAATAAATGAAATTACTTTTTCACGAACTCTTCTCCAAGTAGCAAGTCAAGGGGCTGTGGAGACTGATGGGGCCAAGCTCAGGGCACAGAGAATGGCTCCCATCTTGAGTTTTAGGATGCTTAATGTTTTCAAGAATGGCTTGGATGGTGTAAAAGAGAATACTGTCATTTAAAAATCACCTGTGCCATAACTGTTAAAGCCTTGAGATGATGGCAAAAAGGATCCAAGGTGAAAAATTAGCAGGAGAAGCAATCAAAAGCTGATCAAAGTCTATGTGGGGAAGATGCTGAGCTAGGGCCTGGGTGGTGGAGGGTGGGCTGTAAGACCTACATCGGATATGAATAGCAGTTATAATTCTGTAGCAATCTAGTACGGCACCAGGGAAATAGCGCCCAGGAGCCCGGAAGCCTGCTAGGTGAGTGCTAGTTTGGGAGAGTTGCCAGCTGCTCCGTACGTCACGGTCCTGACTCCGGCTTGAACATCTGCAGCAGTGACAGGCAGGTGCTTCACATAGCATAGGACCAGACAACATGGAATCCCATGTGCAAAGGGTTAATTCTTGTTCCAGACATTTAATAGCAGTAGGCCATTCATGTTTTACAGCAGAAATATCCTTGTGTCCTGTATTGTTTTTCTCGTTGTGGTGATGGAATAACTGAACATCTTCAGAGAGGAAGGACTGGTGCTGGCACATCTGTCGTGGTGGCACAGGAACGGTGGCGGAAGCTGCTATGGCTGTGTGGAAGGAGTGTGAAGTAGATGGCTCCATCATTGGGGCAGTCAGGAAGTGTGGGGTGCAGGAACTTGAGGGATTTCTAATTCACAAACCCTACCCCTAGAGATCTAAATCAAGATTTTGTAGCCAAAAGATCCCACAGCCTCCCCAAAATGACAATGTCCCCATAGGAAGAATAGTGTGCAGGAAACAGCTTAAAACAGTCACAGAGAGTAGGGAGGAATGGACAAGAGCAGGGGTCAGGAAGTGGGACCTTACTAGAAGGGACCTAGTAGCCAAACACACGAGCTGATGGGGCCCCTGCACAGTCAAACCATAATTAAGTCCTGCATGTCTCCATCCTGGAGCCCTCCTCAAGGTGGTCCCTTCTCAGTGAATTAACCCTTGCCACAGTTTTATCCTCACTTGGTTCTGCAGTTTACTGATGGATTTCCTGCATCTGCATTTCCATACCCATAATTCCGGTCTTGTTAAGGAAGAGCTTTGTTCTTCTCCCCCAGTGTAGCCCCTATCCCTGCTTACACCTTCATTCCCTTGGTCACACTGCTCTTGTCTTTCCACCTTCTGACCTCCTCTTGTCCGTTCCTGCCCTACTCAGTATGACGGTTTGGAGCTGTTGACCTCCATGCCGGTCATCCTGCCAGGCTGCTGCCATCTTGGAACCCCTCAGGGAGCTCTCACCCATGCTTTAAAGCTCCCTTCCACGGCAGCCCACACAGCACAGCATCCAGCTGACTTTGCTTAGCTCTGACAGCCAGGCCATAGCTGCAGTGAAGGGGTGAATGGGTGGATGGAAAGTTAATGAAGGGAGAGCTCATTCCTGAACAGTCTCCTTTCATTGTATTCCCCTGACACCCTTGCTCTGTCTTTTCCTGGGGAGACCTTAATAAGCATCTGTTCACCCCAGGTAAGCAACAATGACAGAACACAGAACTGATTCCACCAAAGTCTTGCTTGGTGAACCAGTGAGTTTCCTGGGGTCACTTACAGGAATAAGGATGAGTGGACACATACAGGACCATGGGTGACTCACATGGAGCTTCATCACCATCCCAGGAAGAGTGATGACTCACAGAAGTTACAACCTGGGGGTTTCCCTGCACAAGTGACAGTCTCCATGGAAGAGTCTCCTCTCCCTTAGCAATTGCTTACGGGTTTGTTTTTATAACCTTATCATGGGGCCCTTGTGAATTTTAACATTTCCGTGTTTCCCAAGACTGGTAAGTTTTCCGAGTCTCTCTCCTCCCTCCAGGAGGGAATGTTTCAGTACAGAGGGAGTGTCTATGCTATGTCACATCCTTTGACGTTCTGTTCATGGGCACACCCTCTCACTGCATACACAGCTTTGTTCTGAGCTCATCCTGTCCTGCCTCGTTTCAGTGGGTCAGCTCTTCCAGTGGCTTCTTGAGAACAGTGATTTTGTTTGTAGATATCCAACCTTGTAAGTCTTTGCTATTCTTCTACAAGTTAAAAAAAATAAAACAACAGAACAACCCACAACTACCAAGCAGCATAAAGTGGAAAGCAGAAAGGGTGTTAGGGTTAGTGTGACTACATACTTCATGATGTTGTTGCCAACGACAAAGGTGGTGCTGGGAAGATGGCTCTGTGGGTGAAGGGCTTGGGGAATGGTCTCCCAGTGTGGATCCTCTGCACCCACGTGCAAGCCAGGTGTGAAACTCTCACCCCAGAATTTCCTGGTTAGAGAGTCTAGCTAAAAGAGCGAGTTCTAGGTTTAATGAAGTACCCTATCTCGAAAACTAAGGGAGGGAACAGTAGAGGAAGACTTTCAGAGTTTAGCAGCGTGGGTTTGTGGAGATCCTACTTCACTCTCATCTTCAGGGGTTGCTCTGATGTTTCCTATCCGTGGGACTTCCCCCTCCCTCTTTATCTTCTCACTGTCTGGTCTCCCTTGGGACTCAGCTGATAAGGAGTGATGGAGGTTGTGGCATGAACCTTTCCTTTTGAAAATCCCCTTTGGGTAGGGCTGTTACATCTCTCGTATTTTTGTTATTGATATTCATCTACTCATTATATAGCAGAGTTTGGGCACCATGGACCTCAGAAGAGACACGGTCTCTGTTTCCAGGATCTAGTGGATATCAGTTGAGATCTGTCTGAGGATGATTTATGGTTGTGAAAATTCTCTTCAGAGCCTGGCACTGTCAGCATTTTTGTTTGCTCGGTTTGGTATTATGCCCACCTGGCCTCTCTGGCCTCTTCCATCATTCTTCTTCTTCTTCTTCTTCTTCTTCTTCTTCTTCTTCTTCTTCTTCTTCTTCTTCTTCTTCTCCTTCTCCTTCTCCTTCTCCTTCTCCTTCTCCTTCTCCTCCTCCTCCTCCTCCTCCTCCTCCTCTTCCTCCTCCTCCTTTTTCTCCTCCTTCTTTCCCTTTGTGGGAGCCTAGATATTAGAACAAGGCAACCTAACCCCAGTTCCCGAGCTTCCGAGTTAAACATGTCTAAAGGGAAGTAAAACAAGTGGAGACAACCCAAGATCTATTTTCAGATGAATATCATATGGTCTGCTCTTACAGTGGGGAATTATTAAAAGGAGTAGACACATGCTAAACCATGGATGAACCTTGCAGACATTATGCTAAGTGCAACAAGCCAGTAAGAAAGCAACAGATTCTCTATGATGCTGCGCAGCTATAAGGAGCCTAGAATAGCCATATTGACAGAGAGCGGGATGCAATTGCCAGAGGCAGGCGAGAACGGGGAGTTGCTTAGTTGAATGGGTCAGGAGATTGGTTATAGTGAATATGATTGGTACCTCAAACTGTTGATGTGGTTTACACCCTTCAACTTATAGATGGCTAAAATGGTCAATTTTATGCTGTAGATAGTTTGTCACAATTAATAAAAAAAATCATGGAACTTGCTTCCACAGTGATACCCTTTGAAGAAAAACAAAGTGAAAGGGGTTTCTCTGACAGGGCTCTTTTCTTTCTTGTAGCTTTATTTCTTTAGGCAAATAAATCCATCTTTAAATTTAAATATACTACATATTTTTCATACACATAGCTCCATTGGTAAGGTATTTGAATTTTATTTTAGACCCTGTTCTTTTTTTTTTTATTTATTATTGGTTATTTTGCTTTCGCAGGTTAGATGTGACTGTGAGGCCTTATCTCCCCTCTTCTTTTCCATCAAAGATAACAGGGTCATAAAGCTCATCTACACACACTTTAAAAACTACTTTCGGGAGAGAAATGAGTGGATGTGTTGTGTACACCTTTGATCCCAGCACTTGGCAGAGGCAAGTGGATCTATGTGAGTTCGGGGTCAGTCTGGTCTACACAGCAAGTTTTGGGGCCACCAAGTCTACACACAGAGAAACCCTGTCTCAAAAAACCGAGAGAGAGAGAGAGAGAGAGAGAGAGAGAGAGAGAAAGAGAGAGAGAGAGAAAGAGAGAGAGAGACTAGGCTTAGAAAGAGAAATACCACATTCCTCTCATCTGCAGACACTAGATTTAAGCTTACACACATGTATGCATATGTACTTAGCAGAAAAGCAAAGGAAGAGATCTTCAGCACACGTGTGCATGTGTGTGTGTGTGTGAGAGAGAGAGAGAACGTGTGACATGACAGCAGAAGAGGGGCCCATTTGGAAGGAAGAGGGGGGCTGACATGAGAAAGGCGGGGAACTGCGTAAGAACAAGTCTATAAAATTTATGGATGTTTGTATTAAAGTATCATAATGAAGCTTATCACTTTTATACTAATTAAAGATTAATAAGCATAGTTTGATACCAGGAGCAAAAGTATTTGTTCTGTCACTAGTAGGGGGCACGACAAATAGATTTCAAGATGTGATTTAATATCTCACAAGAAGCCAGCTATGTCTGTCTTTGTTTCCTGCTTCCCCTTCTCATTTCACTGGTCTCTGTGTCTTGTGGAAAACCGTGCCGTGAAAGTGTAACTCGCACTCAGAATGCCCAGCAACCTTTGGGAAGCTGCTTTTTTCCTCAACGTTCCTGACCCACTATCTTTCCTGCCGAATTTACAGCAAAACCAGAATCCTGTCAGATGAGGAACATGTTGGCAGAGAGGAGCAGGAGAGCCAGGGTCTGCTGAAGTAGTGTAGGTAGGGTGAGGTGCACCCTGGGGCGAGAAGATGATATTTTTCTTACTCAATAGTTAGGCGTTTTCGTATTACAAATGTGATTGTGAAGGCAAGTCCGCCTCCCGGAAATAAATAAATACGCAAACAAATAAGTCACACATAAATCTATCCCTTCTGTTTGGCAAAACATCTAATCCAAGATGGGACTTAAACTGTTCTCCAAAGTTCCTTGAGAAATATACTTCAAACAGAAATACGACTTACTGTTTCTATGTCAGTGTTTTATGAAGAGTCATATACATGATCCACTCACCTAGTACAGAGAGGTCTATGGGGGGAGGGGGGGCTCGGCTGGCTCGGCTTTCAGAGCATTTTGTGGTCACCCAGTGCTGGTGCCTGCACTGGAAGGTGGTCTGTGGTGAAAGTCTCAGCCATTGTGGTGAACGAGAAAAGTGTGTGCTGTTTACCGGAGCTGGGTTCCTCCCATGGAAAGCCTTTACCCTAAGGTTCTGGGTTTTCCTTTCTGTTAATCAGAATTTGAAATTTCTTTTAAGGTCACTTATTAATTGTGTCATGATGGTCAGTTTTCATTTTTTATGTTTTAGCAATATAAAATATCAAATATCATTTAGTGGTTTGGGTTGCAGGAAGCAGAAAGTTTATTTATTCTTTTATTTCTTTTTCAATTTTTATTACATTTATTTACTCTATGTGTGTGTGTGTGTGTCACACATGTGTGGAGGTCAGAAGACAACTTGTCAGAGTTGGTTATAATCATCCACGTGGGGCCTAGGGATCAAAGTCAGGTTGTTCGTTATGACTGGTAACTAGTGCCTGTACCATCTCAAGAGAAAAGGAATTTACTAGGGAACTATCCCACAAAAGTGGTGGGAAGTTTAAGAATCTCATACTTCAGCAAAACTTAAAGCAGGAGTGATTTGTCCCATCAGATGGGTTTCTAACTTTCAGAAGCATGCAAATACAATAGTCATCTTTGTCCGGAGTGTGTAAGATGGTCTTCTCCGTGACTATGGCGACTGGCTCAAATACTATCACTTGTTTTAAAATATTTAACTTTTATGGTAACTTTCTTGCAATGAACTAAATTAAATCCCTTTCCTATAGTTTTCAAAAATTTGCTTCTGTCCTAATTTGAGTCATGGCCTATGCTGGTTTGAAGGCTGTACCTGGATGTTATTAGCTGGGTACCCATGTCCACCTTCCCAAGGAGACAAGACTGCTTGAGTTTACTCTTTGAGAATAAGTAAGAAATTGTCCAGTCAGTAAGCTGAAAGAAGTTTCCATGGAAAGAAAGAACAAGGCATTGGCTGGGTGTAGAGAACAGTGTTAGGGAATGGCATGAGATTTGATGTGAGGGGCGCAATGAAGTGCTGGGATTGCATAGAAATCAGGCCTCAAAGGTAGCCCTGGGAGTGAGGGCACCTCTGGACATCTGACTAAGTGCTGTATGAATCAAGGCCACCGTGACAGCGTGACAGAGGCGGGGCACTAGAGAGTAGAGAAACATGGGTACAGGAAGGAGGAGTGAAGAGGGCCTTGCTGCATGCAGCCCAGGGCAGTGAGTAAGGAAGGGAGTGATTAGAAAAGCAGGGGACTGGGGGCGCCTGGCAACAGGCTTCTAGGCTAACTCGCCCTATTAAGTCAGTTGCCAAGTGATACTGTTCACACCATTTGGTTTTGGTGCTGTTGTTTTGGTTTTTCTGTTTTATTAGCTGTGAGGTCTTGAGGGTGAGGGACCTTGTTGGTACAATGCTACACCGTTAAAGCCGAGCTTGAGGCCTGGAACAGAGGAGGAGTTTGTCAAATCCTCGGTGCAGAATGCTAACTAGGGATGAGTCATGAGTGAGGCCTTCTGCTCCTCTAATTGGGAAGGTGGTAAAATGCACAGCCAGGGACTGCAACCTTCAGTCATTTTCAAGCAGGGTCTGTTTTCTCACGATTCTTTTGATAATCTCTTTCTTTGTGCCTCTCTGTTGAATAAGATTATAAGAAAAACTGGAGATAAAAGAAAGTTACATGAGTGAAAGAAAATACTTAATGTTGACAAAGTAAAAATTGCATCAGGGAAGTAATATTTGGTTTGTCTGTGTACTATATTTTGAATCCTATTATCCAATTGCTTCATGCTAAAAAACAAATCCAGAAATAATGTGCACTAAGGTTGTATATGTACTGGTTAGTGTCCTTGTAAGATGCGTTTGAGAAAGTTTCTCCCTTTAGAACCTCACCTAAGTATTTCCCCACCATTTGTTTTTGACTAAAGTTTTGCTTCCTTAAGTAGGGAGCCTGTCCCTGGCCTTTTGCACCTCAGCACATTGGTAGATTGATGCTTTGACCATTGTTTGGTTGCTCTGAGAGACAATTGAGCTTCTCCAGAATTCTAGAACCCTCTCTGCTAGCCCTTCTTAGCCATGCAAGCCAGTCTGTGTTCCTTAAATCCTCGACACAGCCTCGTCTATATCTGCAAACAGCACTGAATTGGAATTGTAACAATCGAGCGTCCTGGGTGGGAAGTACCTGGCACACAGTAAGCCTGCCATAGGTTTTCATCAATATCAACTTATTTGATGTGAATTGTAGTGATGCCTCGTTTGTGTTTTAACAAATAAAGCTTGTCTGAGGATCAGAGCCCAGATCTAAGCCACTAGAGGCCAAGAAGTGGTGGCACACACCTTTAATCCCAGAACGTGGGGGCTGGCAGTAGTGGTGCACACTTTTAATCCTAGCACTAGGGGGTGGATACAGGAGTGATAAAGCTTGGCAGAGGGAGGGCTAGAAGGCCGGAGGAGACAGGAACTGACTGCACTATGAGGTTTGGTGGAGACAGTTGAAGTCTGAGGATCGCCCGTTTGGCCTGAGCGTTGGGAGGGGTCAAAGGTCTCTCTAGTGACTGCTGCTCTGCTTCTCTGATCCTCCACCCCCTAACATCTGGAGACCAAGTGGAATTCATGCTCCAGTGAATTCTCTCCCTCTCAAAGACGAAAAGATGGCCGATTCCTCCCTTACCCTTTCATGCTCACACTCTTGAGATACTCTGTTTATTCAGAAATTTAAGCAAAAAGAACCTGGGTGTCAACTGCAGCAGACACTGTCCTGGATGCTGGAGATTCAGGAGGAATGGGACATACTTGTCTTCAAGGTGCATCCTAAAGGGGAGACAGGAGCTTTGTTTCAGCACAGGACTGAGAAACGTGGAGGGAAGAAATGGCCTCAGTTCCCCAGGGTGCTGAAGCCAAGTTCCTAGGGACTGTGTAGGGGTGAGTTAGGCAGACCAGCCGGGCTGCAGGTGGTTCTCAACTCCAGTGGCGTCTTCAGTGTTGGGATCTAACGCTCCTCATCCAGAACTCAGAAACAAATGTAGAGTACTTTACAAAACAAACCATTGTCCATTAAGGACGACTTTGGGGGCTGAAGGGGTCACAGTATGGCCTTTGAGTCAACATACAGCTGACATCAAAGGTGTCAGAGAAAGTTGGGAGCCCTGAGCCACACTCACCAGCACAGTTCAGAATCGCTGGGAGGTCACATGGTCCTGCCCACAGGGATACCAGGACGATTCTTACTTCACATCCGGGTTGCAGCTATGATGGCTCCTGTCAGAATGGTTGGCAGGACGGCTCTTTTCCGGCTTGACATCATTGGTTCATTTCACAGTTCTGTGGGAGGTGCCATCCAGCGCGTGCAACAGGGTGAGAAGAGACAATCTGCTCTATGTGGTTGGTGCCGCCGTGAACCTCTGACAGAGGTCATGCGGTTGTGATCTTCTTTAGCTCAACTGTTGTCCCTCTTGCACGCCAATGCAGCGTGCACAACGCTTTGATTTTAAGCTGTTTTCTTTGGATGTAGTTTCAAATGATAGGAAAGTTGAAATTAGAAACAGTGCAAAGTGTTTTCAGGCCCTTTACCCAGGTTAGCCCACTGTCAGCATTCTGTGTCATTTTGTCCTTCGTCGTGTCCCGTGTATATAACACATACAGAAAAAGACGGATAATATTTTAAACCACGTGAGAAAAAGTGTATACATCATAGACTTTAGCCTAAATAGGCACCGTGTACTCCCTAATGGTAAGGCAAGTCTCTTACATAATAACAGTGCGGTTTTAATCGCAAGAAATCTAGCATTTATTTAAACTTGCCTGATTTACTGTCTGTGTTCCAGGCTGTAAATTGGTGCACTAATGACCTTTTTAAAGCGTGTTTGTCTTCGAGTACCAGCATCAGGTACCGACTCTTACCAGCATGTCTCTTTGTTCCTGTAATCTGAGACATTTTCAGAGCTTTTCTTCGTTTTTGGGAAGATGTTTCTGAAGAACATAACCTTTTTTTTTTATATTATGTGGCTACCTGCAGAAGACCTACAGAAAACAAAACAAAACATGAATTCCGAGGGAGAGTGGCTGGGAGGAGGAAGGGGCCAGAGGGAGGAAGAGAGGGAGGAGAAAGGTTATTTTGGGGGATAAATGCTATCAAAAAGTAGTGCACACATGTCAGAATTTACAAATGGAAAACAAAGTTAGAGAGAGAATATTCCTCACGTTTGATTAGACACGTAAGACACATTATTCCATTTCGGTTCTGCATCACAGCCAGAAATCTCATTGGCAGTGATAGCTGCTCATCAAGTGCCACACCTGAAGTCACGTGATATCAATTTGCCTCTCATTGCGATAGTAATTTTTTTGATCCATGCCTGATTTCTTCTCCGTGTAGTCACCATTTTCCTCCCCGTACACTAATAAGAACAGGCTGTTTGTATACCCCTATCTGTTTGATACAGTCATTGCCCTCAGTGAAATCAGCATCCTTAAACCTCGCTTCACAATTAGGATGTCTGGCTCTGAGCGAAGCTCCCGCCTAATCTTATTATATGGCGAGAGCTCAGGTGGGGAAACTGAATGGATACAAAGGGCTGAAAGGAAGCTAATGTAGCGATCACCGAGCCACTCTGAATGCTTGTTTGCCATCATAGTGATTTATTCTGAATAGCCCATGCTTGGGAGTCGGTAATGAAAATTTGCAGTTTCACAACTATGAAAACATCCTTTAGCCTGCAGGCTGTAGTGAGTGTATATTTCAGTCTCTCTTACCCCAGCCCTTGGCACTTCCAGCAGCAGTTCCGGGGGCTGCTGGGACTTCATGAGGAGCAAGTCCAGGAGCAGATGTCCTTGGCCAACATCTGTTTGAAAATGAAACTCTCTTATTCTTTGTCCTGTTTTGAGAATGAAACAAGAGGTTTCATAAGTTGGAAGTTCTTAAATGTCCTGGTTCATGCAGCCACTAGCATCTCACTGACTTTAATAATATTTCTCAACTAAAAAGTAAGATCTGGCCGGGCAACGGTTGTGCACACCTTTAATCAGAATAGCTTCAGGAAGTCCCCGAAACTAACTAGATTCACTAGACCCTTCCCTGCTAGGCTAAGAAATAAAAGCTGGGGGAGACCCTCCCTTAGGCAGAGTGAAGTCAAGCTGCAAATAAGGCTCTCAAAAAGAAAATCTGCAAAGAAGAAAAAAAAATCTGCTGGCACTTGGGGGACAGAGGCAGGCAGATCTCTGTGAGTTCGAAGCCAGCCTGGGCTACAGAGTGAGTTCCAGGACAGGTTCCAAAGCTACATGCCTTGAAAAATCAAACAAACAAAAAGAAGGAGGAGGAAGAGGAGGAGGAGGAAGAGGAAGACAAGGAGGACGAGGAGGAGGAGGAGGAGGAGGGGGAGGAGGCAGAGGAGGAAGAAAGAAAGATCTGTTTTTAAAATTGTGTAATCAAATCTGGAAGGCATAAGATTTTATGTCCTAATAACTCAATGGCTGTTTGAAAAAAGAAAAGGAAAGTTATCGGTCTGAGATCGCTGTTCTGTATGTTCTGTAGCAATTCCTTAATAAGGGGAGGTGGCAGCCTTTACGGATGGTTTATCCGTGGAATGGAATTAACCCCCACCACCTCATTGCGTGTAGTGATTCCGTTTTATTACAGAAACTTCCCAGCATTGGGTGACAAAACTTTTCCTGGGGAGATGCAACAAATATGTCTACTCCTCCCAATAGTGAGCCCATGACAGACCAAGGAATAGATGCCACCAAAGTCCAGTTTGGTGAACCAATAAGTTTTATTAGGCTTACTTACAGGAACAGGTGAGGGTTACTTAGGGGAAGAGAAATGATTCCGAGACGGCTGTATCACCAAGGCCTACTCCAGGCTGGGTGA
The DNA here is from genome assembly GCF_037038515.1 of Microtus pennsylvanicus. Lineage (NCBI taxonomy): Eukaryota > Metazoa > Chordata > Mammalia > Rodentia > Cricetidae > Microtus > Microtus pennsylvanicus. The sequence goes on along the minus strand of NC_134587.1, from coordinate 105,274,248 downwards.
CAGCTCACAATAACTGGGAATGTGGAGCACACTACACAGCCTGCGGGCAGCTCTTCAGGTTGGTGGGTGTTCTTTCCAGGTGCCTCAGTCGCTCTAGGTCTCTTCCAGGCTGCTCAGCTGGCCTCTCCTTTTTCCACGCAGCTGGCATGGTCTGAGTCTTCTTTGTAGATTTTCTCCTTGGGAGCCTTATTTGCAGCTTGGCTTCGCTCTGCCTAAGGGAGGGTATCCCCAGCTTTTATTTCTTAGCCTATCAGGGTGGGGTCTAGTGAATCTAGTTAGTTTTAGGGACTTCCTGAAGCTATTCTGAGTTGTTTACCTTTCTGCTGAAGGAGCTTTCTCTAGGATGCAATTTTTTCATTTCTAAAGAAACTGTTACATACACTACACCCAGGAAGCAGTTTTTCAAGTCTCTGATACCATCACAGCAACTACTGCCCTAAGCCAGTAGTTGTCACGGTATCCAACAGATGTCCGACATCACTACATTTTGCTCAAAATTCAAAATATCCCGAAGTATTATTTTGGCACTCTATTGATATCTCAAGTGCCTTAGTAAACAGTTTGGGAAGCAATGTTTAGGTAAAAGAGCTTTTGGGGGCATATTCTGTCATCTTTCTGTGGTTTTCAGCCAGCCAAATGTGTGATACATGTTAGGAGCAAGATAGCTGTCAGAAGAGCTAAGGCCTCCATACATGGGTGGAAGGCAGAGATAATTAATAGGATGATATTCAGACCTCACTAGCAGAAGGTAGAAATTTCTTCTTCCATATATGATAGATGTTCACTAAAGGGACCTGACTGTGGCGTCTTGGATGATATCTACTGTACTGCTGAGCAAGGAAGGGAATGATGGCTGATTTGCTCTGCTCTTGACGGGTTGAGATGCTCTTACTTAATATTTCTTATTTGGTTCATATTTTAATTGGCCCTTCCCAAAGGAATTTATTTTCCTTGGATTAATGATTTGTTTGCAAAACATTTTAGCGTTATCCACTTCAGACTCCGGAAGAATGCTATTAATTTTCAGGAAATTAGGGTTGTAGTAAGATTTATGCCTTTTCCATTACAAGATACAATTGCTAGTACGGTTCTAGTAGAAACCTCATCTGTCATTATCTGCTATAATTTTAATTTCATAGACTTGAGCATCAGCTATGGAAAGACTCCTGATAGGAGGTTTTTGAACATTTTGGCTGCTTTGGCATTCTATCTAGGAATGGTTGCTTTACCTAACCTGTGGCTTTGGCAGATGTTTCTGATCAGAGCACCAGAATACATGAATAAAGGAACAGGAACTCAGGTTACATGGCACCTAGAAATTCTTGAAAGGGTGAGGTGGCGTGGCGTTCAGAGAAGGACTGGATGCCAGCAGATCTTGACTTTCACAAGCTCCTGGGTTCCAGGTTAAGTTTGTCCATGTGACTTGTAAGGTATTCAGCACTTCTGATCCATTCAAGAAAGATCACAGAACGTCCTTTCTCTCCCATGAGTCTCTGGGCTCCACTTACGCCTGTGCTGCACTCAGAGTCTAACTCAGTCCTTGTTTAAGGGGCTCAAAGACCGGAAGGGTGGGGCATCTGAGGCTGTATGCTTAGGTACCCAGCACAAGGAAGCCGGCCTATGTCACATACTAATCTGCCAAAGCACTTTATTTCAGCTCTCCACAGCTGAAGAACTACTGTGATCGGAGACAGATGGATTATGTCAGTGAACCTGCAGGAAAGTTGAGACAGCAATTGTTAAATATTTGGATTCATAGTAGATCTGGAAGATGAAAGTGTCATACTGGCAAAGCCGTTTAATCTTCCATTTGCTGACGAATTGTCAATGCCCAGGACACAGCCTGGTGTTTAGGGAACTCGGTGAATTTGTCAACAGAGAACGCTGTGGCCTATAATTTTTGTTTCTGGAAATTATTTACATTTAGATAATCAATATGCCTGTATGGAAGAAGTACAAAGTTCTTTCTAATGTTTTATAGATGAGCTTTATTTAATAATTTACTAAAATCAAATAGCAAACAAAACATTAATATCTCTAAGAATCCCCATCAGCAATCAAGATCTACTGAGAGAGTAACCATGATATTAATAATCTTTTGAGAGATATAGTTATTATTTTTAGCTATGTGTAAGTGTGTGAGACTGTGTGAGTTCAAGTGCATCATGTGTGCAAGCAGCCAGAGGGCACTGGACCCCCTAGAACTGGAGAATTGTGGGCTGCCTGGTGTGAGCGCTGGGAGCTGAACCCAGTCCCCTACGAGAGGGCTGTGTGCTGCTGACTGCCGCTCCACCTCTCCATGCTCCAATACTCTGGCTGTCGCTAACTGAATGCCGGTGTCTAGGGTATTTTGTGTAGTATATATATATATATGTATATATATGTGTATATGTATATATTAATATAATAGTTGTATTTAATCTTTGAAGATTTGATATATGCATGCAATGAACTTTTACTTCTCTCCTTCAAATCCTCCCAAACTCCATGTCTTTTATATAAAATTAACCATTTGAGACCAATTAGTGCTGCCCATATAGGAGCAGGTATGGTTCTGTTCCCATCTGGAACATGGGTCAACTTCCTAGCTACCGCACCCCTAAGGGAGCTGACTCTCTGGTCCATGATGCTGTATGTTCTTAACCCTGGTCCCAGATGGAATGCAGATATGAATGGACTGTAGACATCTCTTACTTGTGTTGAACATTTATAATTCTGACTCCCCAAGAGGCCAGCACGAGAGGCCAGCCTGTCCTTGATAATTAGGTCGTCGTATGATGTTGGCATTGGGAGGTACCATACTTCTGACGTTCTCTTGTGAAACACGAATAAGAAATGCTTAGTATTAATTAGGATGCCCAGCATGTGGGCTTCCGCAGCTTCTCTGTGCCAGGAGGAAATTTCAAGACAGAGCTACTGCGGAGGATATGGATTATCTAGTAACGATCCCATCAGTAGTATGTGTCCTACTACAAGACAGAGCTACTGCGGAGGATATGGATTATCTAGTAACGATCCCATCAGTAGTATGTGTCCTACTACAAGACAGAGCTACTGCGGAGGATATGGATTATCTAGTAACGATCCCATCGGTAGTATGTGTCCTACTACAAGACAGAGCTACTGCGGAGGATATGGATTATCTAGTAACGATCCCATCAGTAGTATGTGTCCTACGACAAGACAGAGCTACTGCGGAGGATATGGATTATCTAGTAACGATCCCATCAGTATTATGTGTCTAGCTCCATTTTATTACTTGCGTTTGTGTTTATGGGGAATAAATTAGGAACGTGCCACGTCTTTGGAAGACCCCCACAGGTGGTCAAAGTGAGAAACGATTTTCACCATTTCCTTCTGAACTAGTCTGCAAATGGAGGTAGTTTTTAAGCAAATTGCTCTTGGGATTCTACGCGCATCATGAAATCCAAAGGGCAAGGACGTGAACGTGGTTTTAAACGAATATTTTCATGGTGCCGTCCTTCCAGGAAATCTGTCGAGGCAACTAATGAGAAGTCATTACATTATATTCCCAAAGGTGTCCTCCAGGGATTGTCAGTGCCGTGGGAGCTTTCCAGAAGCTTTTATGAGCAGACGAACTTGGCAATAACTTATGTGGCATACCTTTAGCCCATGAAGCTTTGGAAAATTCTAAAGGAAAGGCAGACACAGTGTTTGCAGGTTCTCCTGATTTCCTTGGCACCTTTCTAGGATGATGTCTGTTTCTTTTTCGTTTTCATCCCCATCAGTCTTTCAGCAGCGTGCCTGGAGCGAAATCAGGCTCTGAGACTGAGCTGCACCTCACTAGAAACTCTAACCTGAGTGCTTTTCTCTGACCTGGAGCTTTAAGAGGTCAGGGATGCAAAGGCTCACCCCAGAGACTGTACGAGTGGGACTGCTGCTGCCTGCAGTTGTGATGCATGCAGCAGGTGATATTTTATGATTTAGAGTAATGAGAATTACTGCATTTGGAAGCTGTTTCTAGGGACTTCGTCATTCCTATAAGACTAAGGTAGCTGTCTTCATCTTGTAAGCCCCCTTTCTCTCTGTGGGGGCCAAGTGTGCACTATAATGTGTGTGCACTTACAGGTGGAGTTCAGAGGTCAATTTCCAGTGGTCCTCTTCAGGTTTCATTTACTTTGTATTGTAAGACATGGTCTCTCATTGGTCTGGAACTTACCTGCCAAGCTAGGCTGGCTGGCCAGTGTGCCCCAGGGACCTGCCTGTTCTGTTTCTCCCTCCTCAACATTGAAATGACAAATAGACACCACCAAATTCTTTTTTTCCCATCTCTTCCTCCCTCCCTTCCTCCCTTTCTCGATTCCTCCCTCCCTCCTTTCCTTCTTACCTCCCTCCCTCTCTCCCTACCTCCTTCTTTTTTCCCTCCCTCCCTCTCTCTCTCCCTCCTTCCTTTTTTCCATGGGTCTGGGGACTGACCTCAGGTCCTTATGCTCATATGGCAAGCAGTTTACTAACTGAGCTCTTTTCCCAGTGCCATCTTGTAAAAATCTCTGAGACACCGAGTGTATTTACTAAAGGGAATTGACCTTTTGGTGCTGCGGAGGTCCTCTGCCTTCCCATGCCTCTCGTTGTTCTCTAGCTGGAGCTCTGGCATAGCTGTGTGGCAAGTCTGGACTTGAAGGCCACCAGAAGGGTGTAAAGAAGGAGTTCAGGGAGAACAATGCCAAGGGGCTTTCCAAAGCCAATGCTGCTGAGGCCCGAGGCTCTGCTTTGTCAATACAACTGGTGATTGGGTAAGGCACAGGCAGCTGGGATGCTCTGGTGGAGAAACGGGCTTTGTTGTGGTTCTTTTCATCTTGGACACGGTGCTTCACTGTTCTCTAGAATCTCCCGTTGGCATGTTGCCTCGAGAAACCATGTAGGAAACAGTGTCGCTTATTAGCAGGTTTTCCTAGTCACCCTTTCAGGGAATTGATAGGAAGATGGTAAAAGGTTGATCTTTTCCCAGAAGGCTCACGGGTGGGAACACATACGCTCAGAGGGTTACAGGGATTGGCTTGGAAAACCCACAAGCAGCTAAATCCTTTTTTCAGAGGAAGGAGAATGATGAGGTCAATTTGTGTATCACCTGCAGTCGTACGCAGTAACGCCTTGCCGCTGTTTCCATGTGCCCCAGAAAGTTCACATGTTGGAAACATAGTCCCTCAAAATCAAATGCTAAGAATATTTTCTCAAGCTTTAAGTTTTGAGTTTCGGGTATTTTGTCGTAGCAATAGAAAATGGATGGAGACATCAATCATGGAAGCGGTCCCTTCTTTTAAACACGAGGCTGGAAGAGACTCTTTGCTGGTTTGCGTTCTCAGTTATGGATTGATTTGTCGTAGGGTACGCCAGAAGAAGGAAAGACAGTCAGTTGCTATAGAGTGTTCCAAGTGCTGTGTGACCTATTTTTACATATGACTCCCTCCTTATTCTCTTCTACAGCCCTCGAGGGGTAGTTCTTATTAGCTCCATTAATGAAGATGAGATACAGAGACGGAGATAAAATAGTGTGCCCAAGGATACAGAGCTAGAAAGTGATGGGAATAGAATTCAAATGTAAGTCTTCTCGGTTTTAAAGTCCACTTCGACGTCTGCTGCCCTAGTCGGCTGCCTACAGCTGTCACCCGTCCTCATGGCCACCAGTCTTGCTTCAGAAGATCTTTGCAGTACAACAGATGGTAAATCATAACTCTGAAATGAAAAAAGGAGCTGCCTTATAAAATGCCTGCCTGTTGACTGCATACAGTGACTAGCATGCATGAAGGCTGTGTTATGTTTGCAGTCATGAAACATCCCTCTGATTTTTTTTTTCAAGACAGGGTTTCTCTGTTGCCTTGGAGCCTGTCCTGGAACTTGCTCTGTAGACCACGCTGGCCTCGAACTCACGGAGATCCCACCTGTCTCTGCTTCCCCAAGTGCTAAGATTAAAGACGTGTGCCACCACTGCTTGGTGGCCGTCCTCTGATTTTTAAATAACAGTTAATGATGTTCATTAGCTCTGTGTTTGAGGCCTAGAATTTAGTGGCATTAGCTAGAATTTTATAATGGTGTAAGCAGTTTCTTAGAGGCGATAAACAATTGTTGTGCGACACAAAGCTAATATCACTATAATAAATATTAATTTAATAAGGGTACCAGTTATGTTAGCTTAAGCTTTCTCTTTAGTCAAATATCCAGGTAATTCTTAATCTGCCAGAAGGTTTTTTTTTTTTTAGCCTGGTTTTTGCTCCAATGTGAAAATCAACACAGACTCATAAAAAGCATTGTATGAATAGCATTAAGTATCTCCAAAGCCTAATTACAAAATAACAAATAACATCACTTAGGAGGCACATGAGTCTAAACGTGAGTTTAAGGACCACAAGACTTCTCAAATGTTAGCTGAGAGGAAACCATTTGGTTTGACTCTATTGGGTGGATTGTCTTCAAATCTCTCACAGCTAGTGGATGGGAGACGTGGACTCCTCATCATAGATTGTGTCATATTACACTGGACCGTTGTATGTTGAGGGCTGTGTGCTAGTATTGTTGTGTATCTCTGTGAGTATGTGTAGGTAGTGTGTTACATTGGAGCACTGTGTGTGTCCGTGTGCTTATGCATGTGTGCGACTATGTGTAGATAGTGCTGATTACATTTGAGTACTGCATGTGTTTGTGTGCATATGCATGTGTTGATAGTGTTGATTACGTTTGAATATTGCATGTGCCCATTGCTTATGCATGTGTGCGACTATGTGTAGATAGTGCTGATTACATTTGAGTATTGCGTGTGTCCGTGAGCTTGCATCTTTGCACATTTCTTGCAAAGTTCAGTGGACAACCTTCAGTGTTACTCCTCAGCTAGTGTTCACTTTTATTTCCCTGAGACTGTCTCTTCCTGGCCCAGAACAGACAAAATAGACTAGGCTGGCTGGCCTGCAAGCTCCATGTACCAAACAACCTCCACCCCTGTTCAGTATAGTAACCACAGGAGTATGCCAGAGCACCTGACTTTTTAAAAAACATAGATTCTGGGGATCAAATTCAAGTCGTTACTGAGTAAGCCCCCTCTTCCACCCTTGAAGTGTTTTAAAGAAACAGTATGGCCAAGCCTATTTTGTGCAGGCGATTACAGTTTGCGTTTCTACTGTGTCAGCTAATCACAGAAACAGAGACACACCCTGCAGACTGCAGAGTGGTGGCGGCTCATGCTCAGACCATTGGCCCGACTCCTTGTAAACTTACCTTTCTAACTGTGAGCCTAGCCTTTAATGGCAGAGCCATCCAGCCCATGTTCTCACAGACCCAGCGCAAGGGTGCCCGTATTCACTAGGACAGTATCTAAAATGTCCCCAGCCCCCAAATGAAGGCATGTGTGGTGCCTGGGAACAGGCATGGTCTTGAGAGAGGGCGAAGTTCCGGCACAGTTGAATTTTCTAGTCTCATTTTTTTTAGTCCTATCATTTCCAAGACTCAACTGGATAATAGCGAGAACTGCAACAGAGCTTGAACCAGTAAACAGTTACCTTTACATAGTTACACGAATGCTTTCCCACTTAGATTCTTTTTCTGTCAAGAAAGACAAATAATGTTCTGCGTTGAGAGAAGCATAACACACTTCCGAGTCCTTCATAAGCCACTGTCTACATTATAAGAAACCAGTCTAACCATGCATGATAATTGTTGGCTTTTATTTCCTTCCTTAAGGACCTGGAATTCTAGGCAGGGAAATGATGTATACACTGCTAAGTTGCTGGTCATCAGTGAAGGATGCTGAGTATGGACGGCTATGTTACTGGTCCTCTGTGAAGGATGCTGAGCATGGACTGCTATGTTGCTGAGTGAAGGATCTGAGTATGGGCTGCTATGTTGCTGAGTGAAGGATGCTGAGTATGGACGGCTATGTTACTGGTCCTCTGTGAAGGATGCTGAGCATGGACGGCTATGTTACTGGTCCTCTGTGAAGGATGCTGAGCATGGACGGCTATGTTGCTGGTCCTCAGTGAAGGATACTGAGTATGGGCTGCTATGTTGCTGGTCCTCAGTGACAGATGCTGAGTATGGACGGCTATGTTACTGGTCCTCTGTGAAGGATGCTGAGCATGGACGGCTATGTTGCTGGTCCTCAGTGAAGGATACTGAGTATGGACTGCTATGTTGCTGGTCCTCAGTGACGGATGCAGTTCTATGTTCATTTTTGTTGTGGTGAATGGCGGGGCTGCGTCCCGCCACCCGGCTAGCTTTACACCCGAAATAATTACATGGAAACTATATTCTTTTAAACACTGCTTGGTCCATTATCTCTAGCCTCTTATTGGCTAGCTCTTACATATTGATCTAGCCCATTTCTAATAATCTGTGTAGCCCACGAGCTGGCTTACCAGGAAAGATCTTAACCTGCGTCTGCCTGGAGTGGGAGAATCATGGCGACTCCTTGACTCAGCTTCTTTCTCCCAGCATTCTGTTCTGTTTACTCCACCTATCTAAATTCTACCCTATCAGAGGCCAAGCAGTTTCTTTATTACTTAACCAATGAAACAACAGATAGAGAGATGACCCTCCTCCATCACATTTTCAGTGTGGAAGGATGATTAGATTGCAATAAAATATTTCTTCATATACAATGAAGCACGGATTTCTAAAACAGAGTAGGAAAAAAATTTTGTATGTTAAAATGGATATCTAGTAGAATTTTATCCTAGATTGATGTAACATTCCAATTTGGGGCCTTCAGGAGAGCCTCATGTGCACTTTTGTCTTTATTTGAATCATAACAGCACAGGTAAGAGAGGCTTCATGATTCCATAATGGAACACGGAGCTCCAAGTCAGGAACATGTCATTTCACCATCCCTGCTACCTCCTCCTCTGTCCTAGATGCTCTTTTTTTTGGGGGGGGGTGTTGGTGTGTAACTGTATTTTTAATGCTAATGTCCTGTTTCTTTTTAGTTTTTTTTTTATCTGAATACAGTTTCCCTTCCCTGTACTCCTCTGGGTTACTGCACATCTCTCTCCCATTCAGATCTTCTCTCTTTCTGTCTCTCATTAGAAAAGACCAGGCTTCTAGGGGATAACCACCAAATATAGCAAGGTAAAATAGAATAAGATAAAATAAAAAGATCATATTAAGGTTGAACAAGGCAAGCCAACATATATATACACACACATTTATGTATGTATGTATATATGTATATATAATATTATATATATATATATATATATGTATGTATATTACACAAAACACACAGAGGACCTGGTGCAGACCCATACAGGCCCTGTGCTTGCTGCCTCAGTCTCTGTGAGTTACTTGCCCTCTGGCTCTTGCACTCTGTCTTCCCTTCTGCGGGTCCCCAGAAGTCTGGGGACAGATTCCATGAAGAATCCCCTTGAGAGCTGTTTGTTCTACGGTTTCTTTCTCTGCACAATGTCTTGCTGTGGGTCTCTGTGTTTGTTCTTATCTAGTCCTAGCTTTTTTTTGAGTTATTTTTCTTTAGGTAAAATACTCTCTTGTTTTCTTAAATTCCTCTTAAATGGAGTTTGAGGTGCTCACTCCAGAGCTTGGTGTCTCTCCTCAGGTTTAGAGATTTCCCAGTGGCTGTCTCTGAAACTCTTGCTCCTCCTTGACCTTCTTTTCTCCCTATGGGACTCTAGGTGTGTGTCCCATGTGGCACCAAGCTTATTTCTATGGTTTTTCTTTCCTCTCGGTGCTTCTGCTTAAATATTTTATATTGTCATCTATTTCTCTAGAGTAGGTTCGCTCTTGCAAAGCCATCTATTTTTCTTGTAATTGTTATAGTTCCCTGTGAGTTTTTAAAATATAGATGAGTAGGAGCTGGTAAAAAATTTTCCATCTCTCTTTTCCAAGTGTAGTAATTACAGCATTTGATTCAGCTGGGATCCTCTGTTACCCTTCTTCCCTCCTCTTGGTTCTGGCCATTTGCTCTCATTTCTTATTGCTATTTGTAATTTTTATCAGATAGTCTATTTTTATATTAAAAATTAGAGAAGACTAGAGAGGCACAACTGATAAGAGCATTGGTGACCTGAGGTCAATCCCAGTGCCCACATGGCAGTTCCCAGCCATCTGTGACTGCAGTCTTCTGGTATCTGATGTTCTTCTCTGGACTCGGCACAGGCGCTGCATTCATATGGTACACAGACGTTCACATGGTACACAGACAGACGTTCACATGGTGCACAGATGTTCACATGGTACACAGCCGTTCACATGGTGCACAGACGTTCACATGGTGCACAGACAGACGTTCACATGGTGCACAGACGTTCACATGGTGCACAGACAGATATTCACATGGTGCACAGACGTTCACATGGTGCACAGATGTTCACATGGTACACAGCCATTCACATGGTGCACAGACGTTCACATGGTGCACAGACATTCACATGGTGCACAGACGTTCACATGGTACACAGACGTTCACATGGTACACAGACATTCACATGGTGCACAGACAGATATTCACATAGTGCACAGACGTTCACATGGTGCACAGACGTTCACATGGTGCACAGACGTTCACATGGTGCACAGACGTTCACATGGTACACAGACGTTCACATGGTGCACAGACGTTCACATGGTACACAGACGTTCACATGGTGCACAGACAGACGTTCACATGGTGCACAGATTTTCACATGGTGCACAGACATTCACATGGTGCACAGACAGACGTTCACATGGTGCACAGACGTTCACATGGTACACAGCCGTTCACATGGTGCACAGACAGACATTCACATGGTGCACAGACGTTCACATGGTGCACAGACAGACGTTCACATGGTGCACAGACGTTCACATGGTGCACAGACGTTCACATGGTACACAGACGTTCACATGGTGCACAGACGTTCACATGGTACACAGACGTTCACATGGTGCACAGACAGACGTTCACATGGTGCACAGACGTTCACATGGTACACAGACATTCACATGGTGCACAGACAGACGTTCACATGGTGCACAGACGTTCACATGGTACACAGACATTCACATGGTGCACAGACAGACATTCACATGGTGCACAGACATTCACATGGTGCACAGACATTCACATGGTGCACAGACAGACGTTCACATGGTGCACAGACATTCACATGGTGCACAGACAGACGTTCACATGGTGCACAGACGTTCACATGGAGCACAGACGTTCACATGGTGCGCAGACATACATGCAGGTGAAGCACCCATCCATACATATTAAAAAAAAACAGGAAAGAAAAAATAGTAAATGTATAGTACTTGCATGCTAGTGTTCTCCTTGGGAAAGGATTTAATTGTTCCCTGTGGAAGACAGCAGAATAAAGCTGTTCATTTAGAGCCATTCAGTTATTTCAAAGATCAGAGTAGGAAGTTGAGTTTGTTCTGGTATTGGTTTTTTGATTCCCAAGACACAGCCCATTGAGACTTGCTTACTCATGAGGTGCTTACTAGTGCCCTTGGTAGACCCTAAAGTTCACCTTCCAAGTAAACTACAATAACTAAAGCTTCTGCGTGGGACTTTAGACCCTTGACAACAGCCTTTTTTCTCATCAACCCCACCCCACCCCCGGTGACTCACAGCTTTAGATTTATCAAATGCTGTCCTTTTCTCTGGGTCCTTGGTGCTCCAAGTCCTGTTTGTCCTGGCTGACCTCAATTTCACTGTCATCTCCTCGGCCTGGCGAGGCTCCTAAACTATGGAGCATCTAGACACGGATCGATGCAAGAAGCAAGAGGCAAAGGGAGAGGTCCGCCCTGTGTGTTTTCAGGGATCCCTCACTGTTTGCCCTGATGGAAGAGGAGTGCTTCAGCCAGCACTTACTATTTTTTTTTTGTCTCGGCTTTTTCTTCTTTTTCATCCAGCATTTGTAATTGTTCTCAGTAGATAGTTTGTGGAGTTTTCCCATTCCAGTTTGAAATTATGCAATATCAGGTTTTCCTTGACTGCCAGGTGCGAGGTTGTTTATGGATTTAGAAAAAAGGTTTTCCTTAGAAATGGAGAGTATGTAATATATTCTAACTCTACTCAAGTTAAAATCACGATATTTTTATTTAGTTGTTGTTTTTTTCTTTTTTGTAACTGAATAGGCTAGAGGCTGAAGACAATGGTAGAGTTCCCACCACTGAGGACTTCTCTGGCTTCTAGTAGAAACAGCAATTTATTGCTTATCTCCATCAAAATGTACACCTCCCCCTCTGTATAATTACGGGTTGTTATAAGTTCTTCAGAGGGAAGTAAAGGATATTCTTTCTGGAATGGAGTTAGAAAGCAATGGTCCAGGAGAAAAGGTTTTAGAGAAAGTGTTCACTTAGCAGTTTTGACTGAGAACTAAAGACTGGAAGGAATTATGCAAGCAGAGAGGACTTTTTAGAAACAATAGCACAAGTACAGGCTCTGAACAAGAGCTTGGTTTATTGGATAACTGATAGCATATCAGCGTGTACCTGCATTTCTGGAGTGAAGAAGAGGGACGTGCGGGCAGTGGGGACAGAGGGAAGGAACTGGAGGTGAATTTGGGTCTTTATAATTCCTCCTAAATGCAGTTGAAGCCATGCCATAGTCAAGAATTCAGGTCTTTTATTATACCTTAATCACCCCAGAAGCTATGTGGGCACTGTGGGACTAGAAAAGAAGGCCTATGTAGGAAATTTTAATAGAAAGAACATATTAAGATGGCAAGATGAGACTTGATCTTAACTGAAAAGCAGAGACGTGAATATTACTGTAAAGACCGTAGGTGGTGGTTTAATCTAAATGGGAGAGACACTGGATGCTAACCATCTTCTTGGGTGAGATGGCGGATATATAAATATAGGAAGAGTCTCAGGAAGCTCCTGAGTGTGACCTGTGCTTGCTACACTGGATTATCATAGCTCTTGCTGTTGACCACATGCTGGTGCAGCTCATGTAGCATGGCTGGTGGTAATTTGAGAGGCATAATACACACACACACACACACACACACACACACACACACACACACACACACACACATTATATGATTATCGCCAGTGGCAAACTCTCTACCTAGGCATTTAGTAGTGGGATCTGTGAGCTCTATATTGCTCTATGCTTCAGGGGTGGCCTCTGCACGCTGCCCACACCTGAACTTGAAGGCCGTATCTGATCTGGAAGCAGACGCCAGCCCTCTGCAGAGTGGAAGCTAGCACACTGCATCAGTTTTTCCACTGCCCGGTTCAGTGCAGCCACACCTACGGGACTGGTCTACGCTGGATTCCGCCAAGCTCTTTATTCACATTTGAACTGTGGCAAGGGGCTGGGTAACTGCTGGGAGGGGGCACTAACAGCTTCATCTAGTCCCCGACTGAGTGCTCCAGGGGAGCTGGGAATCATCTCAGCCACCTCTCTCATCTTACAGTTACAGTCACAATAGCTTAGCTACAGACACTGTTGCTGTTTCTCAGTCGATGTCTGGGAAGTGGCAGATCCTGGCCCCTTCCCCATTCCCTGTCATTTAAATCCAGGAGGGCAGGCTCTACTCCACTTAGGATTTTCACTGCCTGTGTTGCTAACTGCCTGCTTGAGCTAACTTGTTGCTAACTTCTCATTGCTGTGACCAGATGCCTGGCAAGAAGCCTTTTAAGAGAGGAATTTATTTTATTTCACCGTTGGAGGGTACTGGTCTGTCATGGTGGGAAGGGCATCTCAGCAGGAGGGTGAGGCAGCTGATCTCCCTGTAGCTGAAGATCTGAAGTCAGGAAACAGAGAAATGAATGCTGGGCTCAGCTTGCTTCGTGTGTGTGTGTGTGTGTGTGTGTGTGTGTGTGTGTGTGTGTGTGTGTGTAGGTATTTGTACACATGCCCAAAGGGCAATCTTTGTTATCATCCTATTGTAGGAGCCAGCCATGAACTAAAGCTAAATATTAACAGATCATCTTTACTTCCAACCATTATCACCTGTCAGAGTAGGACTAAGCCATCGAGAAGTTTAATAGAGGCCTGAGTCTTAGTAGATTACCCTGAAGCAACACCTGGTTGCAGGAAAGTCCACAAACTGAGATTACCCAAGCACCACCAAAGAACAGACCATCCAAAGGAAATGCCTAACGTTCTAACCTCTGTAGATAGGACCACCAGCCAGCACACACTCACCAGGACACCCCTAGACAAATGTCAGCCAATCAGGGGTCCTGAACCTCAGAAACCCCTTACCCCACCTTTATTACTATAAAAACCCAACTCTGAGCTCGGGGCTCTCCGTTTATTCCAATACGTTGGACATGAGGAGAGACCGAGTTTGCAAGCTTGCATAAAATAAAGGCTCTTTGTGTTTACATACAGGATTCGGTCTCCTTGTTGGCTTTTGCCGGGACTTTGCGGATCTGTGCATAACACTATCTCATTTGAGATAGAGCCTCTCTTGGCTGGAGCGTGGGGATTACTGAGCCTGGCTGGCTGGTGAACTCCAGGGATCCTCCTTCCCTTAGCTGGGATCATAAACACCCCTCACTGAGGATCAGATTATGCTTGTAAGGCAAACACTTAACTCAACTGTTTCTGTAGCTCAATTTCTTTCTTTCTTTTTCTTTTTTTCTTTCTTTCTTTCTCTCTCTCTCTCTCTCTCTCTCTCTCTCTCTCTCTCTCTCTCTCTTTCTTTCTTTCTTTCTTTCTTTCTTCGTACCCAGATCTTAGCCCACAGGTCCTGTCTACATTCAGGGTGACTTTCACTCATCAGCTAAGCCTCTCTGGAAACATCCTCACGGCCCTGCTCAGAGGTGTGTCTTCCAGGTGAGTCTTCATGAAAAATCACACCACTGTCATTTGTCCCACACTCCCAGCCCTGAGAGCAGAACTGCTGTACACTTCAGCGAGGCTGGCCACATCTCCCGAACTATTGCTAGGTGAAAAATGAGGCACAACTTGGCCAAACTTCTTTTTCTAGTTAAAAATAAAAAGAAGCCAAGATGGAGGTGATGGGCTTTTTCTTATCAGAGCAATCTTTGTGAGCAAAGTTTACTCCTCTCTCTTTTCTACCAGGAATTATAGAGGTTAATAGGGATTGAATGGTTCCAAGCTTCTGACTTAAGCAAAGATGGAGGGCAAGTGGATGCTCGTATACCCATGGGCAAGGAGGGAGCCTGCTGTGTACTCTCTAACTGAGTGTCGTCTCAGAGATTGTGCGTTCTGGCCTGCCCATTGTAGATGGGGCCTAGAGAAGAGGGTGATGAAGGTTATGGTTATTGCCAGGTGTAAAGGGAAAGCCCAAATGCGTGGGAGCCACAGGTGCTTCCCACTCATAGACATGCTTCTGCACTGTGCTTGTTGATCAGACTGGCCTGCACTTTCAGCAGGCGAGATAGGAAGACTCCTCTATCAAAGTGAGGGGCCTCTCGCTACCAGGGGAGAATGTGCTAGAAGATGCAACCAGAGGTGAAGTTCACCAGTACTCAAATCCCTGCCAGCAAGACTTGGGTCCCTTTCTGTACCAGCTCTGATGACTGAGGGACAAACAGTCTTACCATGTGGAGTAGTGGCCAGTCTGATCAAAGAACGGGTCACAAGGAGAGGACTCCTAAGAGCTGAGGTCAAATACCCCAGGTTTGGCTCTTCTCCATCATCAGAGGAGAAAGAAGTGAGCTTCCTTTCCCTCTGCCCTCCTCCCTTTGCCTATCTGAGCCCTTAGCTCTCTAGTCCGAGAACCCTACAAAACAAGAAAACAGTCATGGGCATGACATTGACATATGGTCCTTTTTAAAAGAAAAATTCATTTTTATTTCTGGCTTTATGTCTATATGGGTAGATGCCATGTCTGCTGGTGCCTGTGAAGCCAGAAAAGACATAGGACCCCCTGGAGCTGGGATTATAGGTGGTTGTGAGTCACTTGATGTGGTGGTTGGAACCCCCTTGGGTCCTCTGAAAGGGTAGGAAGCCCTCTTTATCCCTTAGCCATTTAACTGGGGGTTCTTTTTGCTTCTTTTTAGTTACTTAAAAATACTCTTATTTTTTAATTAAAATATAATACCTCATTTTTCCATTTTCTGTTTCTCATCAACTCTTTCCACATACTCCTCATCCCTTTTGAATCAGTGGCCTCTTTTTTTGTAATTATTTAACTATTTATATATCTATATAGAATATGTAAATATATGCCTAAGTATATAAATAGAAGCTGCTTAATCTGTTTAGTCTTATCTGTGACTTAAGGGTGATCAATTAGTATTGGATCACCAATTGGGAACTCATCCCGGGAGGACATAATTTCTCCCATTCTAATCATTCCTGTTTCTTGTGGTTATTTGTCTAGGGTTGGAACCCTTCGAGGTTTCCCACTTCCAGCTAGCTTGTCTGTTAGTGTTGTACCTATCTGGGAACAACAAGTAGGTTTTAGGCAGCCAGATGATTAAGGTTTTACGAGTAAAGCTTCCCTGTCATTTTCAGGATGGTCCCTATAAAGACATTTTACTCTTAAATTCTTCCCATCACACAAACGAAATATGATGAGCTCCCTTGAACCTGCTACCCAGCCCCCATGAATACTAAGGCTTTGCCAGTCTTACCTCCTCTGTCCCTTTCACGATCTCATCTCTTAAAGCCATTTGCGTGTGGGTCTTATCACTCTCTAGCCCAGATGACCTTGAATTTATAGAGCTCTACACCTACCTCCTGTTCCCAGCTTGTCTTCCTGAGTGCCGAGGAACAGGCCTGTGCCGCCACCCCTAGCTACTTATAAACTTCTGTAGAAACACTGCAAGGCAATTATTGGCATTCTGCCATTTCACATGTAGATACTGCCGTACACATTTCTAATTGAGAAAGACTTCTGTTTTCACAGCCATTATAGCATTACTGTTCCCAAGTGTATTGGTTCATCATATCGTACATTACCTAATCCATATTCAAATTTCCCCAGGGGCTTCAAAGTTATCTTTTTATTGTTTCTTTTCAGATTTCTATGTGAACAGGGCCCTCATTTTACATTTTATCCCTGTAACTGCAACTGTGTTTATTATGCATGCAGCTCCTTATTCTTTCTTTCTCATGGCTCTGCTTTGATGGAGCTGTGGTTTCCTTCTTCCTAGAGCAGTTCACCCTTCTGATGGGTGGCCCTGAAAGGAGTCATATAACTCACTTCTCTTTCTTGGGTATAATCTGCAAGTTGTCATATTGTCTCAGCAACTTGATTAAATTTGGTACAATTACTTTTAGACATGAGTGCTTCTTAAGTAGCAGTGTGTGTGTGTGTGTGTGTGTGTGTGTGTGTGTGTGTGTGTACCAGGCTACTTTAATTATCAATATGGATTCATCGTTTTGGATGAACTGGGAATTAAGGTCCCTTTCTTTCCAAAGGGAAAGGATATTCAGAGTGTAGCCAGGGGTAACCGTTACTGGAAAAAGCAGACCTTCTGGGTTTAACAGTGAGCCGTGTCCCCTGGGCTGCTCTGGCTGAGGTGTAATGGAATTTCTCACCAGGGATCCAAATTCAATACATATGTGAGCTGGCAGACAACATGGTTTTGAAAATAAGCCATGAGCTCTGGATGATTAGACTATGGACGAGATACAGGACTGCAAAGAGAAGATTCTGGACACAGCCTGCCTCTTATCCTTAGTCCTTCTGGGACTTCCTGGGGATGTAAGTGCTGGGTTCCCATGGTTGCAGGGTACCAGACCGAGGCTAGAATCTTGTAGTCAAGTGGAGAGATGAACATGGCTGCTGCTGGGTTCTGGCACCACGCACAAGGTTTTCTTGCCAGGATCTGCCTGCCCTGCCAGGGTTGGTGAGCGAAGTGAAAGTCGTGATTTCTGTTGTATGCCAGACCAGAGAGTCCTCCTTGCTCTGTCTAGTAAGCCAACCTTCATGAAACAGACCCTTAAAGTTGGTTTATTTTTTTTTTACTCTTTGCTTTTTGGGGGTCCACCACCAAACTCCTAAATAAATACGTGAATTTATTCTTACATATGAATGCCTGGCCTTAGCTTGGGTTAT
Organism: Microtus pennsylvanicus; assembly: GCF_037038515.1. Taxonomy (NCBI): domain Eukaryota; kingdom Metazoa; phylum Chordata; class Mammalia; order Rodentia; family Cricetidae; genus Microtus; species Microtus pennsylvanicus. The sequence continues at coordinate 105,256,303 of NC_134587.1, read as the reverse complement.
TTCTAGCCAGTTTTTCTTAATTACCTCACCTACCTTTTGCCTTTGGGCTTTGACCTTTCTCTATTCTGTATACTTTCCTTTCCTTCTTACTCCATGGCTGGTTGTGTGGCTGGGTGACTGGCCCCTGGCTTCCTCCTAGCTCCTCCCTCTTCTCTTATTTTCCTCTTATTTATCCTCTCTGCCTGACAGCCCTGCCTATCCCTCTCCAGCCTAGCTATTGACCATTCAGCTCTTCTTTAGACCAATCAGATGTTTTTGACAGGCAAAGCAACACAGTTTCTCAGGGTTAAACAAATGCAATATAAAATAATGCAATACATCTTTGCATCGTTAAACAAGTGTTCCACAGCATAAATGAATATAGCAATCTTAACCTAATATTCCACAACAGACCCCAGAAGGCAGAAATGGATGTCAGATTCCATAGAGATTGTTTTAAGACAGCATGGCATTGAACTGTACTCACCAAAGGCCTGGGGACTAGCAAGAGAGAAACCTCCTGGATTCGGGGGAGGATTGTTTGGGTTTGTAGTGATAAGGATGGAATCCAGTTTCTTGCACAAGCTAGGCAAGACCTAAACAACTATTGTGCACCCTATCTCATCTCCAGAATGGAGTCCTTCCTTCAGGGCTAGCATCCAGCCGCTCACAGGGGGCAGAGCAAGCTTCAAGCGCTCTGGGCCTATAGAAACGGTTGCCAGTTTTTGATGGCACCGGCTCCTTTAAGAGCTGTCTCATTCCTCATTCTTTGCTTTTCCCTCATACTCAAAAACCTGAGGGGAGTAGCAGCTGTAGAAGGCAGTGCTGATGTGTATCCTACATTAAGACTTGTTCTGAAACCCATCTAGACTTGGGAGAAAAGGGTGGAATTATAAATATTACTATAAAAACAGTTGGAATATTTAATAAGTTTAAGTGATTCCCGATGACCTTGAGGTGAGCCAGAAGGTTCTGGAACCTGCTGAAGTTTTCATACAGAGCAAAAGAAAGGTCACCTTCCAACCCCTTCAGTGGACTCTTCAAAGAGCGTCGGGAACATAAGATGTTTTCATCACACCCTTGTAGTCTGTTGGCTTAGCTTCTGGTAACTTTGCTGGTTAGTACTTGAGGACAAAATGGGTAAGGATAACTTACTGGGTGAGGGGTAGGTGAACCAAACTGACTTCATCTCCTTCATGCCTTCAGATTCAAGTGCAGCCTCAAAGTTCTGCCGTCAGAGGCACACATCCTCACATGACCTGTCCGTGCCCGGTGGAGAACTGGCTCTCAGTCCATTTCAACCTTGGTATCAGCTTGTGTCGTTTTCTCAGGCTGAACAGGGTGCTTTTGACTCAAAAGGCCTCATGTTGTCTGCTGATTCTTTGAATGTGATTTTTAGGGTCGTGGAAATTTTGTAGAGAAGAGTATTCCAGTATATCTTTATAGGGTATTCACCTTTACTGAGGTAGTATGAACCACTGCTTTGTTGGCTTCCCTGGGAATGGCTATTATAAAGAAAAATGGTCACAAATAACAAACTTTTTCATTGCTGCACTTAAAATATGTGACAGGAACAAGAAAAGGGGATTTTATTCTGCCTCATGGCTTTAGAGGCTTTAGTTCATTATAGAGGGAACACACACAACAGAGTGGCTTGGTCTGAGGTGTCCGGAACATGGATTAGAGGCTGTACATCAGGAAGCAGGCACCAAACTAAACTGTTATAGACTCATTCCAACCTTCCACAAGTCAGGCCCCAGCTCTTAAGACTCTAACGTCCCCAGGATTGGTACCAACCACAGAGGTGCCGGCATTCATAATATGAACCTGGGCAGGGGAATATTTCAGATTCAAGCCACACAGTCTGTAAATCTTTAATAATTCCACTTCTGATGGTTTGTTTTATTTTAAGAACAATTTCTTGCTTTTTGCTCAGGAAACTCCCCTTTCAGTGTTATCTAACCAAAAGGTACAAAGCTCGAAGACTTTGTTTACGGTTGGGTAGGCAGAGTCAGCACTATAGGACTATCGCACTGTCTGTGCTGAATGAGAGTGTGTTTGTCCTGGGTAGGGCATGTGTATCAGTCGCTCCTCTACTACTCCAAGTAGGGTCACCTGAAGTTTATTGGTGTTAGAGTATTAATTATTTTGCAGACCAGGTTTTTCAGAGAAACTCATGAATTTTGATGCTTTTTCTGACATGCCAACTCAACTGTTTCTGAAAGCTGCTGTGATTTTTCTGCTGGCCTTGTTGTCCAGCCGCCTAGCCTATGCCTCCATTGACTGTCCACAGAGAATGACATGGGGAGAAAACCAACAGTATGGATCTTAAGGTTTTAATATGTTTGATTTGGGAAGTTGAAATTCTGTAAACCTTTATGTTTTCCGGGAGAGATGCTGAGCTGTAGGGAAATCATTCTCTGAAAATGAACAACAATGTTTATGAAAGCTTTATTATTTTTTAGGGAAAGTGTTTATATTCTTGTTGCTGATTTTTTTTTCTGGGTGCTGGCCCAATTTTGCTCTTACTAATACAAGGAAAACACATGTTGGTGGATAATTTGATCTCATCAGATAAAACACAAAATTATAATGTAACCTATGGTAGGTCTGTTCCCATTCATGTGCAAAGTCCCACTGACAATCATCCGAAGTGTTGGTAAAGAGGGGCAGGCAGTCGTTTTGGTGTTTGTTCGTTTGTGTTTAGTTTTTTGAGACAGGATTTCTCTGTGTAACAACCCTGGCTGTCCTAGAACTCACTCTATAGAACAGGCTGGCCTCAAACTCACAGAGATCTGCCTGCCTTTGCCTTTTGAGTGCTGGGATTAAAGACGTGTGCTACCATTGCCTGACTGAGGAAGGCAGTTTTAATCTACAGTTGGAACAAATCATACTTCTTTGGAAGAGGGCATGTGGCATCTACTTCTAAGAGATTGATGGTGATTCTTTGTGATGCTCGTCCTCATGGAACCATGCGTGGAGGGCTAAGCGTTCTGTTGCATTTGGCTGAGGGATCACAGGTTTTCTTCAAAGCACTCTGAAAGGTTCTTGGCTATTGTAGCTACTTTTTAAGAGGTTTGTCTCTGAAAACTGAAGTAATTCTTTTTAACATGACTCTCAAGAATTTTGCAAATGCTAGAGACTGGAGGTATATCTCAGTGGTAGAGCATTTGACTATAAGTGCTGGAGATTTCGTCTAGAGACACTTAAAATAATATAACTTCATTTCTGCCATTCAGAATATTCAGTATCTCTCTGAATGCAAATGACATGCCAACTGAATCAGTCTCCAGAAGAAGAGGCGGCAGCTGGCAGTGGTTGGTTCGGTGGTCCTGATCTTTAGCTGCTCCTGTCGCTTTTAGACTCCAATGTAACATGGCTCACATATCTCCCACAATTGGCTTCTGTGAATTTAAGTGGTGACTTGATCACTCTTTAGTTACGGGCTAGCCCAGTCTTCTAGTTTTAATAATCTTTTATTAGTATGTGTATTATTGGGGGCTTGCATGTTTGTGGGAATCAGAGGATACCTTTCATATAGCCATTTCTCTCTTTCTACCTTTCAATGAATTCTGGGGTTGAACTCAGATCATCAGGATTATATCGTAGAGGGCAAGAAGTGTCTTATCTGCTAAGCCATCTCACTAGTCCTTCAGGTTTTTATTATTCTGAGTAAAGCATCTCTGAACATCATGTACATGTTTTCTGGTGGTCATGTCTGTTATTGAGTCACAGAATAGACAAATACTTTTTAGGACACATTGATAGACAGTTTTCCAAACTGTGTCAAATTAGACTCCACCAGCCAGATACGTGAATTCTAGTTGATTGACAAACTTGCCAACACTTGGAATTGTTAAGGACCAGTTTTAACAACTTAAAGCTGCTAGCTCTAAATCTGAAATACGAAGTTCACATCAATTCAGTGACATTTTGTTTAACATTTATTTAAATACAAATTTGAACCACAAGTATCATTTTGGTGTCATGCCTTCTGGGTTCAGCATGCTTCCCTGTGTGTGGCCTGAGGCCTCGAGAGAAGAAAATGTAACCTCTTTGTTCAAGACTTCTTTATGTCAGGTATAGGGTACCATTGAGAATAAGACATCAGCATAACAAGTTATGTCTTTACTACCCTGCCAAGTGTGTCCTGCATGTTTCCAGCATCTTCTCGCTTTTCCCGCAGCCCTGGGAGGTCATCGGCACTGTATCTTCCCGGATACACCCCTGTGTCAACTCTCCTGGCTGATGGTGGTGTGTATAATGATAGGCTGCAGATCTGTCTCCCCCAAAGTGCTCTGCTCTTCTCTCTGCCCATCAGGATTTAGTCCCCCAAACCTTGACTGTGAATGGAATAAATTAAGATGTAGCATTAAATGGGAAACTGGCTTATTTGTTTATGGCTGCATTTTAATAGTGGATTTTAGGAGACAGTATTTCACTCAGCTCCGGGGAATTAATAGATACATTTTTATATGGTTCTAGCTGATGGAAAAGTTGAGAAATTTTGATTCTTTACAACATGTATTTATATATTTTTGTTTGAAAACTTCATGCAAGTATGCAATGGTCACCCCCCACTACCTCCTTCAACCCCCTGTGATCCCCTCAATACACCTCCTCCCCAACTTGATATCCTCTTTGTATTCTATAACCCATTGAGTCCAGTTAATGCCGCTACTATGCTCATGAATGTAAGGTCATCCATTGAACATGGACAACCTGCTAATGTCCACTCCCTAGTCCAGAAATGTGACTCTTCCCGCCTCAGCATCTGACTGTCATCAACAAAGGTTAGGATGTAGGGAGACCCTCCCTGCTCCATGATGGGTTTTTATCATGATTCTTCTTCTGCAGGTCACATGCAGCTTTGAGTTTGTGTGAGCAGCAACCATGCCATGTTCCAAGGCCAGCATTTCACAACACCCCTCCACCCTCCACCTCCTGCAGTTCTTACATTCTCTCTGACCCCTCTGCCACAATGTTCTGTTATATGAGCTGTGGCGGGCTACATTCCTAGTACCCAGCCGCCCACATGGCTAGCTTTATACTCGAAATAATTACATGGAAACTGTATTCTTTTAAACACTGCCTGGCCCATTAGTTCCAGCCTCTTATTGGCTAGCTCTTACATATTGATCTAACCCATTTCTAATAATCTGTGTAGCCCACGAGGTGGCTTACCAGGGAAGATCTTAACCTGCATCTGTCTGGAGTAGGAGAATCATGGCGACTGACTAGGCTTCTTTCTCCCAGCATTCTGTTCTGTCTACTCCGCCTACCTAATTTTCTGTCTTATTAAAGGGTCAAGGCAGTCTCTTTATTTAACCAATGAAATTAACACAAAACAGAAAACTCTCACCCATCAATGTTCTCTGAGGTTTCAGTTGAAATTTGCCCATAAGTGATGCTATGTCTACATATGAGGATAGAACTAATAGGAGAATGGGCATAAAACAAAAATTTCAAACCAGTCCAATGTAATTGACATGAGCATATTGACTGAAGAAAGCCTCAGATACATTAATATTACAGATCTTATCAGTTAAATTTTTTTCCCAAAATACTTTTTTCAATGGCTGTGCATGGTATCTTCCTTTTCTGAGATGGGACAGACTGAGGGGAGAGAAGGCTTGGAAAAGGAAACTAAGGGTTTTTTTTTAAAATAGATATCTTAAGTGAAAAGGGTGCTGCATCTGAAGTTTACCTGAAGTCTTTTGGAGTTCTGGAAACAGGAGGAGCGTATGTTATGTGGCGGTGCTAGTGTAACATGCCAGGAGCGGTAGAGACAGACTTTCAGGCTCAGGACCAGCTGCTGTGTGAACCTGTGAGTGTGGATGACATGAATCTGGCAGAGGGAGAGGGACACACCATAGTACTATTCTGGGGTTTGGGGGAATATAATGGGTGAGAGCTGAGTGTAGGCTGGGCCTTGCGCTGTTACGCAAGAAGGCTTAGTCCTGTTACCAACTCCTGGGAGCTCCTGCAACCTTCAGAAGGTTAGGAGATTTGAGCAGACTTGTGGGCAGAAGGCAGGACCCAGGACTTTGATGGGTAGATTAGAGGCATGGGAGGGGATGGGGCAGTTGTGCTAAGTCACAGAGGGGGTCATGAAGCAGGATCTGAAGTAGGACAATGGCAGTAGGAGGAGAAACAGACAGATCTAAAAAAAAAGATAATGTCACACTGGGCTAGGTTCTGGCTCTTTTGATACAGATGTGGAAGGGGTATTGACAGGATAGGAACAGCTGTAGATGACTCCAGGCCAGGTTTGAGCAGCTAGGGGCTTCTGTATACTAAATATATTTTTTGTTACTATGTTTTTGTATAAGATACTTCAAAATCATTTTTATATGTTTAAAGAATTTTTAGTTAGTAAGTTAACTTTAGTAACCATTTCCGTGACCACAAAGGGCCCCTTCATGAACATATTAAAGTTCTGGGACTATGGGATTCCAGCGTCTGCAGCTGTGCGAAGACTAAGGTCATAGCGGAGAGCTCAGAGAAGCCCACAGCTGTTCTCCCTGGGACCTGGCTTTGCTGCCAGATACCTCCCTGTAGGAGTTCCAGCCAATAGGGCCCAGGGCATAGAGGCCAAGGGCTGGAAATGTGGGAAGGCAATCACTTCCAGGTGATCAGAGACAAGGCCTGTGGGAATGGAGAGGGCTTGTGGGGAGAGGTGACTTCCCCAGCCAGTCTGGGCCCTGTTCCTGCTCCAGTGCTCCTCATCTGTCTCTCTGCCCTGGACACCGTTGTCTCCTCTTCTCCCTGCAGCCGTCTGTTGCTGCCAAGGTTCCTCGCTCCCGGCTCATTGCATGTAGACATAGAGTCACAGCGTGTTCCTTTTGCGCTTGGCCTTGTTATCGATTTGGTGACAAAGCAAATGGGTTTAGAGCTTCTCATGCTTCCTGCTTTTTCTTACGCATCTATCTGTCCTGGAAAGGAAGGCAAGATTCTCATTTGTGTCCGATCACTAGACCTTTGGTGAAACCATGCAGAGTGACTTCAGCCACAGATCAAAGTAACACTCAGAGCTGGACTTAATCCCAGACTCTGGGACAGAGCAGTGTGGACGGGTCCTTAACAAAGAGCCCGATGGGGTCACAAGAGGAGCAGATAGATAGAGAAAAGTCATACTATCATTTTCAGAGTTTCTTAGCACTCTCCAGTCCTACCGAGTTTATGACAATGAAACACATATTTAATATTTTCCTAAATCCAGTTATTAAATTTACGTATTTGATTTATTTATTTTTATTATCAATTACAACATACATGCCCCAAACACCATAGACCATGAGTTATACGCTATCAGTGCCTCACTAATTTAGGGTGTTGACAGTCGATAATATCCCTCTCTAGATTCCTTCTTGGCCACCTTTCCACCTCTTTCACAGACACACACTTCACTAATTCTAAGGCCATTTGCTTGCTGCCCAAAATAATCCCATTATTCTCCATATGGATCATTTCATTTGTGCTTGAACTCCACATCACTGGGGAGCGCCTGCTCTTGTTCCCCAGTGCGCTGGTTTCCTTCTTCTGACAATTCTTGCCTCTTGGCATGTTCATACTAACTTTCAGAATCAACTTAGTCAAGGCCTACAATGCTCATACTAAGTTTGAGGGAATACGTTGAAAGTATGAATCAATACGGAAAGAACTGTCATTTGTATAAGACAGGGTTCTTATTTAAGTCTATTTAAATGTCTTGCAAAACTGTGCTTTTTGTTTTTTGTTTTGCTTTGTTTTGTGTTTCCTCACAGACTTTGTGTATCTCTCATTAGAATCATTACCAGGCACTCTGTATGTTTTGGTGCTGTGGCAATTGCTATCTCTTTTAGGATTTCACTTTTTGTTGGAGGCTGTTAAGGAATTTCATTGGTCTTTTGACCTTCACTTGGTGGGGAAGCTTCTGTGACCATTGCACAGTGCCCCGTGAACACAATCTCACATTTGTGAACTATGCTGGCTTGTTTCTTGGCTTTCCAATCTTTGTACTGTTTGCTTCCTTGTGCCCTTGTATCCTGCCTAGGCCCCTAAGGGATGCTGAAGGCTGATGGCTAGCCTTCCTCTTGCTTTTGATAACGAAGGGAATTTCTCAACATTTAACCATTAACCATGATGTGCCCATAGTAATTTTTCATGTATAATAGGGGCGGGATGGGAGCAGCCTTCTGTCCCGACTTTTCTAAGAGCTTTAGATCATGAGGGTTGTATTTTATCAAGTATATTTTCTGTGTTTGTTGAAATGGATATATAGTTTTTCTGTCTCCAGTTCTTAATGTGAGAAGTTATATTCATGCTTTTAGAGTGTTACCAATTTAGAATTTAGAAATTCAACTGGCTCACAATGATGTTTTATATATTACCAGATTCAGTTAGATAAAACATTATATGGGGTCTTTGTATTTACCATCATGAGAGAAATTAGCCTGTGATTTATCTTTTCATATCATTTTTGTTGTTAAAATGAGGCATTGGCATATTTTCATCTCATTCTGAAGTTTCCTAAAAGAATAATAACTAAGCTTTAAAAAGTACTTGAGTAATTTTTAAAAAACAAAACTGTTGCCTTAAGTACAGCTCTTTACCTGTGCACATGACTCAAGGAATATTAGATATTTAGAAGCTGTCTTCTTTTGGGAAAATTCAAATCATGTTCAGAATGTTTTCAGTTTGACAAATATCACTTATTTCATGAAAAAAAGTATGTTCTTTCAAAAAATCTTCAAAGGAATGGGGGTGACTTGGTTCTGATGGCCTCATCTTTGGATGAAACATTATTTTGTTAAAGATAACTGGATGAACAAGTTGCTCAATAGTCCATTTCAGCTTCTAAATTAAACACCAGCATGGAAAAAATGTTTCTCATCATGAAGAACCCATGACACTAATAGTTGAAGTGTTGAGTCATTGCTTAAACAGTGTCTCATCTCATCTAGACCATATTTTTACTTTTGGAAGTAAAAGTCAAGTATTTAAAATCACATGGGGTAAAATATACAATTTTAACTGAGTTTATGTAGCTTTGGATCCATGTATATGTGTGTTTATACATATATGATACACTATATATGTATGTACATATATATATACATACGTATATATGATAGATATACATATAAGGATCTTTCTCTGTACTAACATATTTTCAAGAGTATTCAGAAACCACATAGAAGCCGGAATGGTGCAGTTTCCCCAGCTGTGGCAACCTTGGGTCTCTAAATGTAGAAAACCATTTGTTTTGTAAGAGCTGAGCCCAGGATATCACATAGATTAGGCATATGTTCTTGGAACATTGTTTCTACTGGGAACGACTGGAACACGCTTTCAATATCTGCTCTCGGAAGGCAGAGGCAGGTGGATCTCTGTGAGTTCGAGGCCAGCCTGGTCTACATAAAGAACTGCAGACCAGCTGGGTGATGCTGCGACACCTGGTGCAAACAAACAAGCAAGCAAAAGAAAATGAGTTTTACTTTTATTAGTATAAAAAACAAAACACCCAAGTCTCAGTGCTTAGCACAGCTGGGAGCTTCTTTGTCTCTGCTCTTAGCAGTGTCAAAGTGCAGTACCACCCCCCACTCATCAACGGTGAGGTCCTTCTGGATGCGGTGTGGTGGCTGGGTGTGTGAGAGGAGCAAATCACAGGAAAAGAAAGAAAGGAAGGAATGGAGAGAGTCGGGAATGAGGGAAGAGAGAAGCTGAACTGAGGAGGACACACTACATCCTTAGTTACCCATTCTCATGGGAACTGATCCATTTAGAGAGCCCTGTGCTAATTCCTCATGAAGACAATGCTGTCATCAAGGCCTGGCCTCTTAAGGGTTGCACCGCTTCGATTCCAGCTCACGAATGTGTGAATCTTTGGAGAACACACTCTAGCAAACCATACCTAGTCGCGAGAAGAAGGTATAGCAAACCATAGCTAGTCGTGAGAAGAAGGTGTAGCAAACCATAGCTAGTCGTGAGAAGAAGGTATAGCAAACCATAGCTAGTCGTGAGAAGAAGGTGTAGCAAACCATAGCTAGTCGTGAGAAGAAGGTGTAGCAAACCATAGCTAGTCGTGAGAAGAAGGTGTAGCAAACCATAGCTAGTCGCAAGAAGAAGGTGGGCGCAAGGATGAAGACAGAGATGAACGCAGAGTTGTACTGGGCAGAATAGTTATAAAAAGGTCATGGGGTGGGTGACTTTTGAGAAAAGTCTGAAGCCCTGTGGTTATCTTAGAAGCCCTGTGGATACTCTTTGAAGAAGAAGCAGGAAGTGCATAGCATTCTCCAGGCTTTTGCCCTTTTCCAGAAACAGTGGTCTGTGGGGTGAGGGTGGGGGTCCTGTTTGCTAAAGCAAAATAAGTAAGGAAAAATCTCAAATTACAAGGCAGGATCTGACACCAGTTGCCAAATTATCCAGGGGCTTGTCCACCAAGGGTAGGACTTGTAGGTTTATTCTGAGTGTGGCAGGAAAACATTGGCGAGCTTGGACCATTGAGTCGGGCTAGGTATTCTACCTAGAGTAACCTGAGAAGAGATGAAGTTGAAGAGGAACAGAGGTGGAGCCCACAGCAGTCTTATAGAGAGGGACCAAGGGTCAGGGTAATCAGGGAATGCAAGATAAAATGGAGGCAGCTTGTTTCTTTTCCCCTCTACCCTTTTAAAATTAATTTTCAAATTAGCATCCAGAGTAATGGATCTTATACAGAAGACCCAGATACAAGATAGCAGACAGACTCCGGCATCGTTGCATAAGTATAAATGCTCTGGATGAAGAGTGCTAGACTCCAGGCTAAATCTTTTTTGTAGTTAGGCTTGCTTAAGTTTGATGATATATTTCTATGCCATGGGGTAACTCTGAGTGTTGATACTAAGGAAATTAGCCTGTAAGAAATGAACAAGAAAGAAGGCAGCAGAGAGAATCTATTAGCTAGTGGTCGGGCGCAGCAGATAGAAGCTTGCATACAGAACAGATCCAATAATGCTGAGTTCTCCTTGTGCCAACTCATTAAGTTGCCAAGAGAACGGCACTATTTGTCAGCAGTCCCCGTTGCCGTGGTGCGCAGACACCAAATACTGCTTCTGTATCGATACCAAAGGCAAACCCATTGGTTCTCAATAGTACTGATTGCCATTCATTTTCCCCTTCTAAAACAACAGGCGCATGTTGAAATAAAATCTTATTCAGTAATTAAATATGTGCTTTCATATAAATTGTTAAAGCAGCATGCTGTGCACACTTCTCATCAAAGCTTTCAGTGTTCCTGTCCTCCTCATTTTTTGGGGGATGTGAGACATACACAATAGACCATTCCAGGGAACATGCTCTAAAAGGGGGCGAGTGATGGTTAGCTCTTTTCTGTGACTCCACCAGTGACCTCGTCGTCTAGGAGACACATGTTTGAGCAAATGTGTTTCTGGAGCATCACACTGCTAGTAGTTTTCACATCAGCTTGAATATGTTCTTCCAAGGGATACGCCCTAGTTTAGGCAACGATAATACAGGTGACTGTAGATTTCATTTCGTAAGCAAATGGAAAAGCTGGATCTCAGTTTGCCTGGGATTTGACTGCCTGGCACATGCTCAGTAAAGTCTAGAACATCATCTGTGTAGAAGTCTACACAGCATCCCACCGCACAGACACATTGGAATGCCACAGATATTTCCTTATGGCCAGAGTCAAGGTCTTCATTGATTTCTGTATTGAATGTATTAGTACTGTGCTGCATTTAATTGAGTGGACTTCCGACACATGATCTTAGTACTCAGCCTGAGCCCTTGCTGAGTTCTGGCCCTTTGGAGTGGGACTCATGTACATCTGAGTTTCTTTTCCTTTAACCTCTACTCACTTGGCTTCCGGAAACTGTTCCCATTCTTTCCTTGCTTTGTTGATGTTTGCACATGTGTGTGTGTATGTGTGTGTGTGCACACATGTGCATGTCTGTGTGGAGGCCAGAGGACAACCTGGGATGTTATGTGTCAGGAGTCATTCACCTGCTTGAGACAGTCTCTCACTGGAGTGGAATTTGCCAAGTAGTCTTGGCTAGCTTGCTAGCGAGCCCTAGAGATCAGCCTGGCTCCACATCCCCAGCACCAGGATCACCTGAATGTGACACCATGCTCAGCATTGTTTTAAAAGTGAGTCCTGGGGATTGACTTCAGGACCTTGTGCCTGCAAGGTCACTAACTACCTTACTGCCTGAGCCATCTGCTCTGTTCTGTCTCAGTCCCTTTGCAAACTACTTTCTCCCTTCAAGATGGCTTTTTCTCCAGGGTTTCACCCTGGATCACTCTTTAGTCTTACCTTCAGATCTCTAGACCATACTACTCCCAGTTTTACTTTTTAACCTATGGGCTGTCAAACTGACCTCTAGGCCAAATCAGTGCTCTAGGCTTTGATCCGCACGCCGTGGACGCTGCAGACTCTGGAGGGTCTATGCTGCCTGCTGCACTTTACCCCTCAGCTACTTTCCCTGCCCTTATCACTTGTGTGGTTGATAGCGCCTTTTATCCATCCATCCACTCACGATCTTCTCTACAGCACGAAATCCTACTTCCCATTCTGGATGTATTTTCTACTCTGTCTGCTTTCAGATAGTTCTCCCTGTAGCTCACTCCTATGATTAGAGAGGCAACCAGTACAGAAGGGTTTATAATGAAAGACAGGAAGATTGCCTTGCCTCATCCCTCGCAACCCCCTTCTTTAACTCCCACAACTATTTATCACAATGCCACTGAGTCTGCTACTTGCACTCTTCTATCATGATTAACAGTTTGGGACACTACAGGCTTCTACCACACTCTTCTTCTCCCACCTTTAATCAACATTGTCTCATAGCAGTCTTTAGCTCCTCTGTTTAGTTACCTTCCATAATATACATCTATTTTATGTCTTGCTTTATTGCCCAAACACAGATAGCATCCCTTGGCTCCTGACTCATAGGATGAGAATATTGGCATGCCCACCTTCAGCTTCTCTCTCTACTCTCTTTATCATCTTCTGTGAACAGCTATGGCATTCCATTTACCAAAATTGACATTTATGTGATACATTGGTCAACTTATTTTCCCTCAAAGCCTTAAAGACATTGCTCCATGGTCCCTGACATCCATTGTGACTGATGATAAATCTGGCCTACATCTAATTCTCCTTCCCTCTTTAGTGATCTCTGCTTTCTCTTTGGAAATTACTGAGTTGTTCTCTTTGAATCTGAGCTTCTGAGACGTTCCTGTCTTCTGTTTGAACACAAGAGTTTTCTTCTAATATTTTCTTGGTTCTTCACTTTCTGGGGTTTCTGTAACTTGGTGCACAATGGATAAACTGGAAGTTATACTTAGATGACTATCCTAGTTTCGTTTCCATTGCCGTGATAAATACCCTGGCAAGAGCAACTTTAAGCAAGAAAGTTTGTTCAGCTGACAACTCCAGGCCGCAGTCTATTCTTGCAGGGAAGTCAAGGCAGAAAGCTGAAGCAGCTAATCACAGCTATAACCAAGAGCAAAGACAATAGATGCATGAACGCTTACTGTCAGCTCACTTTCTCCTTTTTTCATACAGGCCATGAACCAAACTAACAGAATGTTGCTGCCCAAAGTGGGCATATTAGTTAGCGCAATCAAGATGCTTCTCCACAGAGATGCCCACAGAACCATTTGGTCTAGACAGTCCTTCACTGAGACTCTTCCTAAGTGATTCTTAGGAATCACTAAGTTATGTCAAAATTAACTGTAAAAATGACTATCTTTCCTCTTTTGTATTCTGTTAGATTTCTTCTGCCATATCGTCAAATTGTATGTGAAGAGGGAGATTAGACTAGCTTTTTCTTGCCATGTAATTATTTTCCATAGCATCTTATAATTATTATAAAGAGGCAGTATTTTCTTAGTCTGCTAAGGATTTTAATTATATTTTTAAAATTCTATAACTAAATTTTCTGAAATTTGTATTTGGAGCTTCTTTTGCTCGTCGTGTCGTCTCTGTTTTGCTGACGTTTGAATTCCCAGACTGATTCCTGTCTTATCATGCTTCATTCATAAGAACGCACTAGGAAAGCTGTGTACTGGGCTTTTCGACTGATGGGTTTTGCTGTAGAGTGGTGGAGTGAGGTGGGAAAGCCTCCACGCCAGGGTCACTCATTGGGAGAGTGTAGGGGCCTTGCTCTGAACTCTCTCTTCTCTATACTGGGCACCCAGAACAGTTTTGATTCACTTCTAAGGGAAGCGGATGACCTTTATCACTCTGGCCTGTTGTTAGATGTCCTTTCCCCCAATTCCTGTACTTGAACTTAAATTGTTCAATGGTGAAAACTGGAGTTTGGAAATTTGGGCACAATGGGAGGTTGGGGTAATGAGGTGGGATCCTTATGTGTGAATGGATGCTTTTTGGGGGGAAGTAACTGTCCAGGGAATTTAATCCCCCTTTCCCTCTTTTATTTATGCCTACTCCCCTTCTGCCTTTAGTCTTTTTTTTTTTTTTTTGAAGTAACATGAAACCTTCTCTAGAAGCTGAGCAAATACTGGCACTCTCTATCTGAGTGTCTGGCACCAAAAGTGAAAATTTATTTTTATCCTTTATAAATCATGCAGGTTTGGGTATTTTATTATAGCAACAGAAATGAGCTAAGACATGCCACTCTTTACCTCATTTAGAATATCATTTAAGAAGTGTAAATTTTTCTTTATTTTAATATGACCCAATTGATCAATCTTTAAGGCTAGAATTTTGTTTAAGGGATCTCCTTCCAACCTGAAATGAATGAGATAGGAATTTGTTTGTCTCTGTCTGGAATTGGTTTTTATGTGTATGTAATACAAAGTCTGGTTCAAATTTCTGTGCTAGCAATGAGTAGACACAAACTTAGACCTCCTGACTAACATACAAGTCAGGCAGGTGATGGAGGCCAGCTGTGTGGTCCTCTCTCCCCTCCATCTGTCTTATGTATTTCCTCCTCTCAACTGCCCATCTCCTGCTATTGATCAATGAACCCACAAAAGAGGGAGTCTCTGTGTGCCATTTGTTTAGGGCCAGGACTGGTGAAGGAAAATATATAACTGATTGATCTATCTACTTGGATACAGTGTGACAGACTCTATTTTCATGACACTTTTTTTCATGTACGCAAGCCGCAATATTTAAAAAATACTTTTTCATGCCACCCATTTATTCACTGAATAAATAAAAACCTGGAGGGTAAACATTTCCTCTTAGAATCACACAGTTCACCAACTCTAGGTTCACAGTGCAAGCGAGTCTACATCCACAGCCATGGCAGACCTTCTGGAGAATCTGCTGGCCTTCCGTGGTGCCCATTCTCGCAAATATGGGCCTCAGCAGTTGGCTGGGTCTGGAATGCCTAATAGGTCTATAATAGAATAGACCGCACAGAGACAAAAACAAACTAAAGAATGTTGCTGGTTAAAGAAAGAGATGCTGACAGATTTTTTTTTTTTTTTTTAGTCAACAATGTGGTTGATGTTAAGATCCACTGTCTGTTAAGTAAAGAAAGAAGCACATCTCGAAGTATCATTGTATGTGGAGTGAGACGGCTCAGGCAGGGACTCAGCAGGCACAGAACTTGCTATGCCACAGTGATGATGCTTCGACTCCCCAGCACACCAAGGAAGTCCAGTGGGTATAGGCCTACCTGTGTTCTCAGAATATAGGAGGCCGGGGCAGGGTCCTAGGAGCAAGCTAGGGAGCCAGAGCACTGTAACAGTGGGTTCTGGGGTCAGTGGGAGATCCTGAGTTAGCAGTTAAGTTGGGTACTGATAACAAAAGATACATGTCACATAGCTCTGCTGTTTTCAGTCTCAGGCTGGACAGCCAAGGGATGGCCTCCCATAGCAACGAAGGAGAATCAATTTAGTAAGCAGCCAGGGAGAGGATTCAGAGAAACTGGATCAAAGAGGAGAGAAATTTTAAAAGCAATAATTGATATTCTTTGAGCGATTAGAGAAAATACACACATGATATCCATGAAAGAGGACTTGGAAATTGAAACTACAAGGACATAAATTAAAAGTTCTGACAGGAACTGGACAGCCGATGAAATTGCCCGGGCAGCAGAACAAAAAGGAACTGGGAAAAAAAAGAGAGAATATAGGCTTCATTTGCAAAGTCCTAACTAATGAGTTTTAGAAAAGGAACGCTGAATGAGACATACTGAAAGAAGCCAAGATGAGCTCCAACACACATTTGATAAAGTCTGTGAATAAAAACAATATACATTTCCCAAAGGTTTTGACAGGTAAAAGAATAAGTCACACATAGCTTCTCAGGGAGCCAACAAGTCTCCAACTTCTCAAGAATAGCAGTTGACCCCAGAGAAAACTGAAATACACCCTGATCAGAGTTTATGGGTACCTAATGCAGTGGAAGCTTCCTAAACTATCTACAAATATGAAGGCTATCTAAATAAATAAAATTGCCAAAAAAAGGAAAGGGAAGCAGAGACCCAACTGGACATCTCTTGTCACCAACTGAAGTTTCCAGAACCAGGAATAGGTTACATCTAATTGAGTTGTTAGCCAAAGAGGTTTCATGGGAATTTCCAAACAACCAAGGCTACTGACAAGGTTATATTGTTATAGGTTATTCTCCACAAGCTGTAGTCAACATCTACACAACTCTTTGAACATGAGAAGTTGAGCTGGTGTCTACCTAGAGACTTTGCCCCAACAGGCTTGATACTCTGGGAGTTGCTCTGCATGCTACCAAAAAGAAACACAAATACCAGCCAAACCATGAACACTTTCACCTATAATGTTGTCCTGCCTACAAGATACGCTAGTGTTTTGGTGGCACAAAGTTTGTAGGAATAACCAACCAATATCTGATATGACTTAAAGCCCACTCCATGAGATGTAGTCCTTACCCAATACTGCTTGGGTGATTAAGAACCTGAGACTAGATAGCCCAGAGACTTAGAGTAAAGCCATACCTACTGTATCACTAAAGGCACGTAGCTATAGAATGACCCATGAAGACATTCTGCTGTCCTCATTGATCATTGTTCACCATGTTCAGCCATCGTTGGAGAAGCTTCCATCCTCAGTAGATCAAAACAAACACAGAGCCCTACAGCTATAAACTATGGAGAGAGTGAGAGGCCTGGGAACACTCAGCCCTAAACAGGACTTTTCCATCAAATCCCTCCCTCAGGGCTCAGAGAACCTTGTAGAAGAGGAGGAGAAAAGGGTGTAAGAGCCAGAGGGGATGGAGGACAGCAAGGGAATAAGGACTTCTAAATACAACAGAACCGACATGCAGATGAACTCAGAGATTGAGGCAGCAGGCACAGGGCCTGCACAGGTCTGCACCAGATGGGCTCTTAACACTCTAAGGAGAAGTGGACACAGGCTTCTCTCCCAGTCCCCAAAGCTAACTTCAATTGATAACCACCTGCAAATGAAAATTTTGTTTCTTCAAGGAAGTCTCACTGAGGGGAAAACTACTCTTAAGTATAGGCTGCATGGCTAGCTGTAGATGCCAACAGGAAATAAACTCAAGGAGATCATTGGTGTTCCTTGTCTTGTAATATTTTGTCATGGTCTCAAAAAATTTATCTTTTTTCGTTTTTCTTTTCTTTTTTTTCTTCTCTTCTCTCTTCTTTGTTTTAAACTCTACAGCTGTGTGTGTTCTAGATTCTGGTTTTGTGTTTTTATGGGATTCTTGATTGTACAAATGAGTGGCTCTCTGTATCTACTGTTTTTCTTGTACTCTTTTCTTTCTGTTAATTGGTTCTGTTCTATTCCAATGTGTTGTTTTATCTTATCTACTATTTTAGTATTATCCCTTGGATGTCTGTTTGTTTTCTTATGAGTTACAGAAAAAGGGTGGATCTACATGGAAAGTGAGGTAGGGAAGAATAGGGGGATGAAAATCATAATCATAATCAGGATATATTATGTGAGAAGGTGCATTTTCAATGAAATATGCCAATAAATAAACAATTAAATAACTCTGAGGGAATTTGGTGCCCACCTGGAGACGAGCCTGACCACATGCAGTCAAATGCAGGGGTAGAACAATGATTTCGCAGAGTGACTCAGTGTCTCCAACGTTGTCTTCCCTGTCCAGGAGACTCTGGCGAAACCTGCTCTCTCCAAAGGAGACAGGAGAAAAAACATTTGGGATACCTGCTGGGAGGTGTGCAGAGGTTTGAGAGTCTGGGAAACTGAGGGGGGCAACTTGCCATCCTAGCCTGGAAACCCCAAGAACCTGGAGTTCTGAAGTCCAAGCATGGATACAGATGGTACCTGCTCCAGAGGAGAAAGGGAGAGATTGGTTTGCCCTTCGTCTTTGTTCTGTCCAGGCTGGTACATTCATCCACACTGTGTAAGGGTGGGTCTCCCTTCTAGCGTGCGCTGGTCCAAATGTCAATCTTAGAAAGAGGGTCACAGACAAAGACTCAAATAGTGCTTTGCCAGTCATCTGAGTATCCTTCCAGCTAGTCAACTCACAGTTAAAACCCACCATCATTGGATATAAGCAAAGTTTCAGGTTGAAATCTGGGCATCACCTGTGTCGGGCCTGGAAGTTAGGAGGATTGCCCAAAGAAATCAGAACAAAACAAGACAAATTGCAATGCACTATAAAAACACCCAGTGTATTTATCTATCTTGAGATTGGTCTTCTAGGTATGCTGAAGTATGGGGAAAATAAAGCAGCTGCAATTAAAAACACCAACCAAATAAAAATGTGAGAAGATTATTAGCATGAGAAATAAATGGAAAAGATTATATAATACAAAACATAGTGTAGTATTGGGTTCAATTATGAACAATATTAAACCATTATAATATAGTACAAGTACTAAATTTTATTATAACCAAACATTCTGATATAATTAAATTGAGAGGATTTGGCTGGACTGTGAGTGTGTGTGGAAGGCTGGGGATCTGGACTGTGTGAGTGTGTGTGGAAGGCTAGGGATCTGGACTCTCATCTTGCACAGGAGAATCCCATAGGTATCAAAGACGGCTAAAGGCAGTTGAATATTATTTGAACTGTGAATGTCAATAGTAAAGATCAGAAAGAGTTGAAAATTACTACCATTGGACTTTGGGAATTAAGGCTGGGGTAGGTAAGAACTATTGATTTTTAAATGTAATTTAATTTTAGCTTTTAAAATTATATGCATATAGTGTTTTGAAGATAACAGAAATACATTTATATAACAATACTTTTATACTCATAAAATTGTAATATATTTCCAGAAATATTGTTTAAAGTTGTAATTATTTGCAAGAATGGATAGAAATATGCTTTTGGAGCTTATTGAAAAGATGACACATGGTTTAGTTTAGTATGAGTTGTGAGTTTAAATGTGTATGTAACTGGATGTTTGACACTAGAATTTGTAAGAATGAATTATTTTATCCCCATATGTAATACATAGATTCTATTTATTATTTATCAAGTATTTGGAAAAGGTGCTAGAATAGTTGGAAAACAATTTGTTGTACCTGAGGGGATTCACAGCGGTGATGAAATGGCTATGCAATCTCTTCAGACCTGTAGATTTTCTGTGTTGATTAGTGTTGGGCTGAAACCTAAAGTGATGTTTATTTGGAACATTTAGTTCTTGAACCTGCTTCTGGCCTGATGTTCCAGAAGACTCTCACCATCCCAGGATTATCATGAAGAAATGGTTTATAATATACATATGGTTTTATTGATACAGAGCTTGGAATATTTTAGAGACTTAATAACGTGGTAGCAGCTTTCCTCCTTCTCCCTCCTCACCACTCACCCTCCTCCTCCCTCTTCACCACTCACCCTCCTCCTCCCTCCTCACCACTCACCCTCCTCCTCCCTCCTCACCACTCACCCTCCTCCTCCCTCTTCACCACTTACCCTCCTCCCTCCTCACCACTCACCCTCCTCCTCCCTCCTCACCACTCACCCTCCTCCTCCCTCCTCACCACTCACCCTCCTTTTCCCTCCTCACCACTCACCCTCCTCCTCCCTCCTCACCACTCACCCTCCTTTTCCCTCCTCACCACTCACCCTCCTCCTCCCTCCTCACCACTCACCCTCCTTTTCCCTCCTCACCACTCACCCTCCTCCTCCCTCCTCACCACTCACCCTCCTCCCTCCTCACCACTCACCCTCCTCCTCCCTCCTCACCACTCACCCTCCTCCTCCCTCCTCACCACTCACCCTCCTTTTCCCTCCTCACTACTCACCCCCCTCCCTCACCACTCACCCTCCTCCTCCCTCCTTACCACAC
This sequence comes from Microtus pennsylvanicus, assembly GCF_037038515.1. Taxonomy (NCBI): domain Eukaryota; kingdom Metazoa; phylum Chordata; class Mammalia; order Rodentia; family Cricetidae; genus Microtus; species Microtus pennsylvanicus. The sequence continues at coordinate 105,236,099 of NC_134587.1, read as the reverse complement.
TGACACGGCCATAACATATATCATCCTTTCTGCTCTTTGTATAATCTTCTCTCTTCCTTCAGCTCTCAGCATTTTTTTTTAACTTGGAAAAGGTGTAGTTTAGAAACTATGATCCTCTCTTCCCCTTTCCAGTTAGTTTTTAGGTACTGTTCTTGATGTAAGAGAAAGTCATAGAACACATTGGTTTAGTACATGCTCAGTGTATTCCTGCTTCCAAATGGGTGATGGCACAGGCCATTAGGAATTAGAGATTTTACACCTGTCCCACGTTAGACTGTGTGTTAGCTCACACCTCCAAAATGCCGTTCACGTATCAGGCAGACTTCCAACACATCGAGGTCTCCATTGTTTCACCATCACTTGCTGTGCTCCACAGAGCACTTCCTCTCCTGGCTGCCATTCCAGCTGCAAGGCATGTTGGCGTCATTTTGTGTCTGCTTATTCTGGTGTGTAAAAATACCTTGAGAGAGTACTCGGAGGCACCGGCGAGCTCTCTGCTGTCTCTAGAAAACTACTGGTGAGTATTTCTAGAGAGAAGACTTCTGATCAGAATGTGGTCATCTCCCTCTGGGAAGAGTATTGTCTTGATTGGTAGTGAGACTAATGAACCTCCTAGTATCTCTTGGCTATCACTGACTCAGGATGTCAGCTAAAATATTGTCTCAGCTTGCTAGAGAATCCAAGAGTTTTCCAGAAAACTCCATCCCTAGCTACTAGTGTGTGCTTTCATCCAAATTTGGATAGAGATTCAAGAGAACTTAAGACATCATTTTATTTTATTTTAACTTTTTTATTGATTTTATTGAGCTTTACATTTTTCTCTGCTTACTCTCCCCTCCCCTCTTACCCTCTCCTGTGGTGGCACTCTATAAATAATTGCACAATGAACAAGAATAGATGGCGGGTCAAGTAGGAAGAGACAATGGAAACTTGGGCAGTCCTTTAAGAGTACACCACATCCAGCAGATCATTGTCTTTATCTCTGTGGGGGACTTCTAGTGCCTGTTGATTGAATTAAGTTGGGAAGTTAGCACATTGGAAGGCCTACACTTACTTATTTTTTTTAAAAAACAGTTTATTAAAATGCAAGGTCACATACCATACAGATCACCTATTAAAAGTGTATAATTCAATGTTTTTAGTATTATTTACTTTAAAAATATTTTTTTAAAATATATGTACCAAATCTTTGTAACACTGTAACATGTCATTTGTATCAGTCTAAGTTCTCAGAGGAGCAGAACCAAGAGAATATGTATGAATGCATGCTTACATAATTTTAAAGGAGATTTTAGTAGAGTTACACAATTGGAGAGTAGAGAGTACATCCATGGATGTCTGCATACCGCAGAGATGTAGGTCTTGGTAGATACTCAGGATCCAGAAGCCTCAGAACGAGAAAGATGCTGCAGCCTGATCTGAGGCTGCAGGATTAGATGCTCACTGGAAGTCATTAGTGTGAAATGATGTTGGAAGGCAGGAGTGTCTAGAGTCTAGTGTCCGTCAGTGATGGCTGTAGCAATAGACAATTTGCTCAAGATTTGTGCTTATGTACCCTTGCTGGCTCCTATCCCACCCCCACCCAGCATGAATAACCAGGATTTTACTTTCTATCCATATACGAATTTGACCACTCTAGGTGCCTACAACACTTGTCTTTTACATTTACTTATTCATTAGCATAATAGTCTCAGAGTTTATCCACGTTGTAGTATGTGTGAGAATTTTATCCCTTTTCAAAGATGAATGGTAGCCCATTGTTTATCAATTCATCTGTTAATGTACATTTGAGTTATCTCCCCCTTTTGGCTACTTGTGAACAAGTATCTGTTCAAATCCAGAAGGGTTAAATTGCAACCCATTCTTTCAGGTTCATATAACCTAGCATAGCGGAAAAAGAATTTCGCTTGAATTCTGTTGCTGTCATTCAGGAATCAATATGATTCAAAAGGACTCCATCAGAAGAGATGCTAGGAGAGTATCTTGTTAGGGTTTCTGTCACCATGAAGAGGCACCATGACCTTGGCAACTCCTATAAAGGAAAACATTTAATTGGGGCTTACAATTTCAGATGTTTAGTCCATTGTCACATGGCTGGACATTGTGTCATGCAAGCACAAGCAGACATGGTCCTGGATCCGCAAACAAGAAGTGATCTGAGACACTGAGAGCATCTCGAGCATAGGAGACCCCAAAGCCCACCTTCACAGGGAAACATTTCCTCCAACAGGGCCACAGCTACTCCACCCCACCTAATAGTGTAGCTCCCTGTGGGGGCATTTCCTTTCAGACCACCAGAGAGCTTACCAAGAAGTGGTGATATAGAAACGGGACCAAGGTAGAAGTGCAGAAAATAAGAAGAGAGTGACAGGCAGAAAAGGTTGTGTTGTGCTGTTTCCCTGTTGCTAATGTTGTAAGGCTTTAGCAAAAAGCTAAGCTTAGACAGTAGTCATGTGACCTATGGTTTCGGAATGGTTCACAATTGAGGCCCATAACTACATGTTATGAAAGGAAGACAGCTCAAATCCTAGTGATTCAGGGACCTACAGAGGTCTTTGTACTTGTAGGGAAAGAATATAAAAGTCCTCTATTCTACTTGATTTTATTAAATATGTGAAATATATTAAGCTGCTCCTTGCTTCTAAAATGCCGTTGTGATGGGGTTCATATCCTTTGCCACCTACACATTCTCCGTGGCTCTATCCCACCATGTAGCTGGGCTCACACTTGTAGACTATGTGCCTTGCTCATGTTCTTTCTGTGTAACTTTCTCTGCTGCTTAAGGGCGACTGAGACAACATATCTTCTCTTCTACCCTCAGCCTCCTGGAGACATTGGGAGGAAAAGCACATGGCTATCCTGTGTGCTAATTTGACTACTTTCCTTCTTTGGAGCTTGCTTTGTCCTTCTAGGTAAAAAATTATTTTTACCGGATAAATAATTGTAGGTATTTATGAAGCACAGAGTGATATTTTGATATGTTTTGAATGTGGAATTAATAAATCAGAATAATTAACAAATCTATCACCATATAGAGCTAGTTTTCTGATCGACAGCATTGAAAAAATTTCTTTTGGCAATTTTAAGGTATACAATTTTTATTTATTGTATCCACCACATGATAATGTGGATAAACTCAGAGGATGCTATGCTAAATAAAATATCTATTTATGCGCTCATTTTATTCACATAGAAACACTTATTGGGTGCTTGCTATGTTTGAAGTGCTATAGTAAACACTGAGGATGAAGGAAAAAATATAATGAAGTTTTTTCCTGAAGTCAGCTGACCAGTCAAGTCAGTCATGGAGCAAAATCAATGGCCGTGGTCCATGGCTCCTCAGCATCAGTTACGTACCTGGTGTTGCTTTCCCAGACTAAATGCTTGTGAAGATCCTCACAGTCTTATCTTCCATGAAACATTGGCCTAACCACTAGGCATGGAGTTGGGAGAAGACTTGAGGTAAGAGGATTTCTGTGTACTTTGAGTCTTGCCTGGACTACATAGTGAGTTCTAGACTAGCCTGGGCTACAGAAAATTCCAGACCTGTCTAAGCTTGTAGAGTGAGATCTTCCACTCCCCTCCCCAAAGTTCCCTAGTAATCTAAAGCTTCACTTAAATATTAGTTATCCCACAGAAAATGGTTTTCTAGGGTATCAGTCAATCTAAGAAGACTTTCTAGATACAGATGCAGCAGAGGAGACAGCAATATGGTAACTGCTAACATGAGAAAATTCTTTTCCGGGTACTGATGACATTGGGACTAGTCTGGAAACATGACTATTTTAGTATCGTTGGCGAAGAACGTATGAATGATCTGCCTGTCTAGAGCCACTCCCTGGAGCGCTGGCGTTCCTGGGTAGTCATAGCTTACTTACCTTCATCCTTGGAGCTGCGGCACCGAGAATGAGAGGTGTAAAAGAGTGGTCTGATTCTCGCAGGTTTGTTTGCTCTTCCATCTGTTTGCTTTGGCAGAGCCTCACCCGCTGGCTGTGAGTTCTTTTCCTCCTGTATATTGGGAAGACAGGCTTGCATTATCACATCCCTCATTCCTTTTCAAGAAGTTCCTCTGTGAGCCCTAGTCTATACCTCTGTCTTTTACACACTTTCTCTTTCCCCCTCCTAGATCCCGTGGCTTCCATCTGCACAATGAGGTGGTTTGGGGACACGTTTGTCAGGGAACAGATGATGCTGGGAGCCACTGTAAAATCAAAACCCCACACAGAGATCGAGCTTTTCTCTTAAAGATTCATGAATTTACTCCTGACATTTGCCCGGTATAGCTGGAAGCCATGTCTCATATTTGCCTAAGAAATGTAACAGAATATTTGGTTAAGGCTGTTTCAGATCCTTTCTGGCATTTTTGACATCAGAGAAGTCACCAGAGCAAAAGAATTGTTCATCCTGGCACATATCTATTCGGAATTGCTTTGGTCTAGGTTTATGTATTAATAAAGTAGTTAAGATTTTTTTATTAGATTTTTTTTTAAAAAAAAATACCAATCCAAATTCCCACTCTTTCCCCTCCTCCCATTCCCTACACACACCCTCCCACGCCACCCCCATCTAATCCTAAGAAAAGGTAAGGCACTTTGCTTTGTGAAAGGCCCAAGGCCCTCCCTACTATATCTAGGCTGAGCAAGGTATCCATCCAAACTTCCCTCATCCAGAGTAAACAAAGAGCTGATCAGTTTTCCTTCTCTACTGGAAAAAAATCAGAATTTTTGTATTTTTATTAAACATCTGTGTTTTCATGTCTAATGTGCTCAGCACTTCAGTAATAAGTATTATTTGGTGCTAATTTATTCCCAATATTTTTAAGCTGAATAAATTTTTAAAGTGGAGGGGAGATATATTCAATTATATTTTGCTAAAATTGGATTTAAGAAACGAAACCCTAGTCCCCGTGGTGGGAGTACACTGTGCAGCTGTTTTCTCTACTTTATTTGGTTGCCTCTGGCAGAAAGCAGATTTATTATTTGGGGCTGCCTCTAAATTCGTTGTTTGACAGCCATGTCCTTGTAGTCACCAAACTCTTCCTTTTCCATTCATTAAATGGCAGCAAAACGGCCTCTAAAACTGTGTCTCCATAACAGAAAACCCATCTCATCAGCCCTGCTCGATTGTCCCACGTTTCCTGAAGGGACAACGAACACCTTTCTACCTCTCTCCTAAAACTCCTAACTGATTGGGCAGACTTGGTAGCTGCTAAATCTGTTGTTTCCCTTTGGGAAGCCAGCCATTTCTACGGAAGAGGGACAGTCTAACATTGTGCTTTGGGTCCTGGAGAGACGACAGAGTGCGAGCATTTGTACATTCTCCGTGATTTGATAGAAGGGCTTAGGATCAATGTGTAGGTGAACAGATAGACAGCAAGGACACACAATCCGGTGGCAGGCAGAAGAGACACGGGTGGTGTGTGGAGCATGTGCGCACCTCTCCCTGTGTGAAGCTCATAAGGTGCATACCCACCTCTGCCATGAAAAATACAGAGTATGAGTCCAGGCTTCCTTCCTGGGCATGCTCATTTGAGTCCTGGGGTATACAGGGAGAACACATAGGCATTCTGCCTAGAAGCTGCTGTTAAACACCAGGCTCTCAGAAAGAAAGCAGAGACTCACCACAAATCCCACCACGAATCACAGCCTTGCTACAGACAACCAAGGCCCCAATAAACAAGCCAATCTTATCAGTTAGACAGTCCTTGCCTGGAGAACTTCTCACAAGCTGCAGTCCCAGACCTGGCCAGGCCAGCCTTGTCCACAGGCCTTTCAGAAGACAGCCGCAGGCTGTGCTAGCCTTCCTCCACAGCCTTGCGGTCTTGCTTTTGTAAACAGTGTGTGTGTGTGTGTGGGGGGAACTGAACCTGACTGACAGGGACGAGGGGTGGCCTTGGGAGACAGACTATTAGAGGTCAGACTTTAGAAAGAACCAAAAATAAAAAAAAAATGGAGAATTCTCTGTAAAAATTTCTGCGTTAAAAAACTTAGAAGTATGATTTCTTAAAATTATAGCTTATCATAATTTGTGTTATATTTTGTGCATGTGAGAAGACTGGTTCCAGAATTTTCCTACTTAGTTACTGTACAATTGAAATTAAGTCTTGTTGTCAACAACTTAAATTAGACCATGCTGCTTATTGAACAATTATATCTGTGGGTGAATGTTTCTGGAATAGCTGGGACCTTCCTAGTACATTATTGGAAGTATGAATACCAATTGGGTTCATCCAGAAATGGAATTAGAAGTTAGTAATAGGCTACAGTATTTCTTTTATAAAACAACTCAACTATTCTGGAACCATTTAGTCAAGTAAAATAGTTTAGAAATTATAGCATCGCCCTGTTTTGAATAGTAGCTGTTCTTTTAAAAAGTCAAGTGAATTAAGAGCTGTTAGGTAGGTGAATGAACAAAGATGCTAGGATCATGGAGAAATGGCTGGAAACCACCTGTTTCCTTCCCACTGACGGGAAAGAGTGTGGTTTCTTCCTGTGTAAAGGTTCAAAGCTGCCTTAGTACAAGATAGGCATCATTTCCTGTCTCTATTCTGTAAGATTGTCACCCAGGATCTGGGGAGCACAGCCGCTCTGATGGAAGCAAAGAGGAAAAGAAGTTGGGTGTTCTGGGACTCGACTTGGGAGACGGCCATAAGGAGCCATACTACTGAGCCTGCTTTCTGGAGGATTGAGTGCCTGCTTTGCCAATAACAGGGATTTGATCTTATGTGGCATGAACAGTCTTCTCTTGTTGCTGCTGTTTAAGGGTTACAGTTCTGGTTTGACTGGCAATGTTTTCTCTATGGGAATTTAAAATTCATTTCCTTAGGGCTCAGCGCGAATAGGCGCCAGTGCACAACACTCTTTGTGCATGTATGTGTACATCTTTGTGTGTGTGCCTTGTCTTTGCTCCCTGTCTCTCACTTGCTTTTTCTTGCTATTGTTCTTTTTCATTTCTGAAGTGAAATTCCTGTCAACACTGAGCAGCTCACAGAAGATGAAAAGCCTTCCTTATCACCTGCCATTTTTCATCCCAAACTAGATGGTCTCCCTGGGTAGAGGAGCTTCCATGAGGAGACCTACACAAACCAGCATCCCTCTTCTTTGCACAAACACATCTTGTCCACATTCCAGGATTTGTTGGTAACTGAAGACCTTTTCTGTCAAATGCTATACTAGTCAAGTGATCACTGGCAGAAGCAGGGTGTGACAACTGCCTAGAAAAGGTGGTTTCCTAATTCTCCATGGCAGATGCAGAAAGGGGTGCCAGACACTTCACGGATGTAATCTTGTATTATACAATAAGCATTTATTGGCATAAACAATAGAAATGTATAAGGTCAGGACTAATGAAGGCAAAAATCAGTCAGAGAAAACACATTCACATAACTGTGCCATTTATGCCCCAGGCATAATTTATAGAGTTCATAGTGAACAGTACATGGTTCCTTATGAATCAACCCTCACTCTGGAAGAGCAGGAGTCTAGACAGTGAAGATGAGTGAGCAAACAAGTCAGTGCACTGTGAAGGGCTGGCAGGCATTGAATCTGGAACAGGCAAGCTGTGCTGAAGGGTGACATGCAGTCTGACACCGTGATGCTGAAGACGTTTAGGGACAGCTCAGGCAAAGGGGAAAGATCCTTCAGCATGGATGCCAGGGAAAGGGGACTTGACAGTTAATTCTGCACAGGTGAGAGGCACCCTAAACATGGGTCAGGTCAGTGTGGCCAAAGAAGAGAGTCCTGGAAGTGAGGGTTAGAACTGGGGCACCAGACAGAAGAGGAGATCTAAACACAAGGAACCTGGCCACCATGTTAACAAGGTTGAAATTTCTTTTCATCTTGCTGTTTTCTCTCCAATCTCTCAGCATACTTAATGGTCTCATCTTAGTCATATAGTAGGTGCTGGAAGCTTTGAGCCACCTATTGTATTTTTCTGTCTACACAGTGAACCAGTGGCAGTCATCTAGGGAGTAAGGGGTAGATAACAGGTAGAAGGTTTGTGTCACACCCCCACACAATGTTGGGGCTAAAATGTCATGAATATCTCTATAATCTCTATAATAATCCAGCAAACAAACATGATTTGTTAACTGGACAAATCATGAAATTCTGTTTAGAGGTGAGTTTAAGACTTTTAGTAGGAATGAATACATTTCCGCATAGCATTATGAGTTGTAAGAAACATGCAGAATGCAGGACTCTCATGGGAAGTGCGAGCCACCATTCTTCATGGGCAATTCTAGTAATGTGATTTAGCACCAGGATTTAGTACTGTTTAATCTCTCTCTCTCTGTGTGTGTGAGTGTGTGTGTAAATCTTCCTCAGTAAGTTGAAGAGTTCCCAGAAAGCTTCTTTATTTGGGAAGACAGGGTATACTGAGTCACCCACTCAGCAGCTCTCCTCTTAAAACTCTTTCTAGGCTGGCTTCAATCCCTCCTTCACCTTAAGACCACCGTCTGCACTTGTGTGCTTCTCATTCCAGGCCTGTCCTTCCATCCCTTCACCAAGGATGTAGGAGAAGTACCACCCTGCACGGGATGAGAAGATCACATCAAGGTGATATTTCTGGTGTCAGCTCTTCTTCTTTCTCCGGGTTGGACATCACTGCTTACTCTCAGAACGGTCTGACAGTGGAGACTATTGCCTGGGTACTTATTTAAAGGAATCTAAGTCACTATATTATAGAGCGACTTGCACATACACATTTATTGCTTCAGTATTCATAACAGCCAAGACGGATCCAGTCTAGAAGACCATCAATGCATGTTGAGTGCATAAAACATTGTGAAGTAGAATTTTATTCAATGGGAATTTTATTTGATTATAAAGAGGCATAAAATAATATAATATCAATAGAAGAAAAATGGATGGAACTGAGATGATTATGTTAAGTGAAATAACTTAAAAGAATAAAGGCCATTTTCTCTCAGACACAGAATCCAGATTTATATATATGTATATATATACATATATGTGTATACAAATATATAAACATCAGTCCATACATAACATATATTTAATTTAAATTGACACAGAAGTTTTGAATTTCAGTGAAGTTTGTTTTCTCAACTTTTGTTGCTAGTAATCATGCTCTGGTGTCAAGGTAAAAAACTCTTGTCTAGCATTATCTCCCAAAGATTGCCTATTTTCTAAATATTTTATAAGTTTAACCTTGTTCATTTAAATCTGCAATGCATTTGAGTCCATCTTTGTCAGTGCCGTGAGGAATGAGAATTCCTCTAATGTTCTCGGTTGTTTGGAGCAGGACCTGTGCTGGTAACACCCTTGCTCCTGGGAAATGACCCCTATGCCCTGGCGATGATTGACACGTTGGTACATCTCAGTTGAGTCTCTTTCCTGATCTCTGTTCTGAAGTGCTGCCCCACATGCCATTCTTTCTACGGCTGCAGCATGACTGCCTCCTGCAGCTATACGATAATTCCTGAAGTAGGCAGACTGACTCCTCCCACTTCAGTCTTCTTTGTTAAACTGCCTGAGTGATGCCATTCCTTTGCTTTCTCATACAAAATTTAGGATAATATAATTTATATTTGCGCAGCAATCTTGCTTGGATTTATTTTTAGGAGATTTACTTAGTCTTATACTCAATTGGGGAGAATTTTTATATTTTCTATACTGACTTTCAATACATGAATTTATTTTCCATAAATACACTTATTTACATCCTTGAATTCTCTCATCAGTGTTTTTTTGTAGTATTTTCAGCAGACACATCTTATTTTTATAGTGTAGCTATGTATTTTAATTTTTAGGTAGTCATGTTACTGTATTTTTAACATGCCATGTGTTCATCATTAGCAGAAGGAAATACAATTGGATAGTTTCATTTTTTAGGTACAGAGAACCCTAAGAAGGTAGAGAGATATCTCACATACATCCACCTACTCCCTAATATAGAGTCTCCACACCACAGCACTACAGGCCAGCGTGGTAAATCTGTCACCGTTAATAACCTACACACATCCATCATAACCAACCAAATGAGCACACTGATGATGTCACTGAGTTTCGTATTTTGTGGCTCTGCTGACTTACCTATTTGCAGTTGTTCTCAGAGGTTTTGAGGACCAATTTGGATGATTTACCTAGATAATTATGCCAGCTGCAAATAATATTGACATTTCCATTTCTTCACTTCTATCTTGTATACTTTTTGTTTCCTTTCTTTTCTATATTTTTAACCAAACAAAACTTCTTCTACTATAGCTAATAGGAGTTGGAAGAATGTATATCTTTGCTCTATTCCTAATATCACAAGGAAATTTCTTGTATTATTGTTATCTGAGCTTTTAAACACAAGTGGGTCTTCTGAGTTTTGCTCTTTTTTCCTTGAGATCACGTAGCCTCTCATCTTCAGTTCGTTAGCTCGATAAGCTGATTCGAAAGCCTAGATGGAAGAGCTCACTGGTCTAAAAAGCCATGCACGTTTAGTTTGTTTGCTCTGTTCCCTTCTCCAAAAAAGGAATGAAACATTGTATTTGGCCGTTATAACAAAAAGTTCTACTTTTCAACTGTTAATGAGTCTATCAACTATTGTTTAAGATATTTCAAAGGTGTAAGATTGGACTGTTTGTACTAATGGTCACTTAATTGAGTGAGTAGTTTGAAGAATGAGTAATATGAATTTTTTCTAAGCATTGTTTTTAATCAGGAGACTTCAGTTGATTAACCATCCATTCAAGGAGGTCAAGCCTCGCATGCATCAACTCTTCTTCCATGGCTCATTGATGTCACTGGGCAAAGGCTGGGGTTATTAAGTTATCTCGGGCCATGGGTTCCAAAGTAGTTTAACTAGTAATGTGGTTAATGAATGAACTCTTCTCTAAGGTTCTGAGAGGGCATTTCTTGTCTTTCTCCTCCTCCCCTCTTCTTCTTTCTCCTATTTCCCTCCTCTTCTCTAGAAAGCCTTATAGAGAGCTGGAAAACATCACTAGTTAGTCCATAAAATTAAACAGAAGAGACAATGACTTTTTAAGTTATTTTTTGTTGTAATCCACAAAACAGGAATAGTCTTAGGGGCTATAATTTGTAAATATGTTAAATGTATGTTAAAATGCATGAGAACCGTATCTTTTTGCCCATTCCTTCCTGTACTGCCGATGGTTTGAGCTTTTGCTGTGTTCTGTGTGTTTGTACTAGAACTGCTCTGATGACAGACCCCAGTGTGGCAGACCTTCTAAGAGACTCCTTGTGACTAGTATTTGAGTCTCTGGGCATTTTTAGGCCTTTAATTGGCACTCCCTGAGCATTTTTGACATTGTTAAAAAAGTTTAGATCACTTGGGGCTTTTTCATTTCAGATTCAATTTTCCATTTCTCCTACTTTTAGACCTTCCAAGAAATAGTTTCTGGTGGATTTCATTTAATTTTCCTCAGTCCTTGGCTTACTGGCCTCGGAGGGTTCATGGAGTGTGTTGTTCTCGCTTTCACGTCACCGGCCACAGCAACGGGAACACAGGTGCTCAATTCCCCAGAGATTATCTTCTTCATCACACTCCTAGGGAGCTTGACATCATACTCAACTATTTGCTTGCTAATAGACAGTATTTTCTCAATCTTTACTTTTTCATAAACCACTGGATAAGATGCATTCTCTATGTTCATTTTTAACAAATGTATATATTCTTATCTTTAATTGTGTCTGAGTGTGGAGGTGCGTGCACATGAGTGCAGATGTGTGTAGATCCAGAGGCATCCAACTCTCTGTTCATCTGGAGATACAGATGATTCTGAGCCATTGGACATGGACATAGTGCTGATAACTAAGCTCGGCCTCCACAAGCGGAAAACACACTTTCAACCTCTGCGATAGGTCTCCAGCCCTTTCACTCTTCCTTTTATCTTAAGGTTAGACTTTTGAAAAGAAGACCCAATGTTAACACCTGAGCACCTAGACCAATCAAGTTCGTGTCAGTGGTGGCAAGAGAGGACTTAGAAAGCTTGGAACGGCTACACTTTGGTAGAATACTTAAGATTTTTTTTTCATGCCCCCATAGTTTTGCACATCTTATCATTTTGGCCTTTTGAAGAAGTTTTACCTAACTAAGTTTTATACTTATGGTATATCTAGTTTGTTTCCCCAATTAGATTGTGTCTTTGTACAGAGAAGTATCTTTAAGAATTCCTTCCAGAGTCTCAGAGCAGGGAGAATGGCGGGGAGTACATTGTGGACACAACAACTTGAGGCTGAGCGTGTGTCTGCTGAGCACGCACCAAATAAAGACGACCCACTCACAGTTCTGCAAGACTGTCCAGTGCTTTTGAAGGAGAGAAAGTGCAGGAAAGCGTGCGTTCAGATTGGAGTGCAGTTCAGGAGAGTGATCACGTAGCCTGTGGTGGTACTGGATTCATTTCCCGAAAGCACAAACAGCAAGAGCAATGGCGACAAAAATATAAAGGTATATAATATGATTCATGAAGAAGATAATATCAAAGCACTTGATGACAAACATGATAGAAATAGAGTAACAGAGAAGATTTTCATAAATAAATTGATATTTAAGGTAAGTCTTGAGAAAAAACGGTGAGGATTTGGAGGGGGCTGTTAAAAGCAAAGAAAGAAGAACATTTAGGGCAAAAACTACAACATGGTCATAGGAATTGCTACTAAAGTACCAAGTATGACAGCCAAGGAGCTCATTTTCAGGTCAGATACAGGTTAGAAAAGCAGAGCATCTACATGAACACTCTCTTGTGGCTCAGATGGTTCTGACGATAAAAACGCTAGGTGACACCTTACTCCCTAGGCCGTCTATCTATCCTGGGGTCTAAGATGGAGCCCTGGTTCCTGCTGATGGCTGGGATATGGTAGGAGATAGGACTGGAAGATGAGGAGAAGGCCAAGTTAGAAGAATGTTGAGGGCCAGCATGTGGTTTATTTTGTGAATAATTATCGTTGAAGTTGTATCTTAATAAAACTAAGGCAGGCCGGTCGGTGGTGGCATACGCCTTTAATCCCAGCACTCGGGAGGCAGAGGCAGGCGGATCTTTGGGAGTTCGAGGCCAGCCTGGTCTACAATAGCGAGTTCCGGGACAGGCACCAAAGCTACAGAGAAACCCTGTCTCGAAAAACCTAAATAAATAAATAAATAAATAAATAAATAAATAAATAAATAAATAAAACTAAGGCGGATGTGCAGAGGCATCTGGAGTGGGGAGGCCAGTCCAGGAGCTCTTTTGCAGTTCTTGGAACATGAGCAGAGAAATGTTTAAGGAGCTAAGAAAGAGAAGCAAGGCAGATAATAGACTTTTGCAATAAGGGAGAATCACACGTACCAGCCTTATATGTTCTCATTCTCAGCATCTTCAATTGTTGTTCATTACTTCTCAAGTCGGCTGGGTTCAGACAGCATAAATCAGCCGTGACTGGCTCAAAAGGTGTTTTAACTCTACATTGCAACAGTAATCTGACTGTAAACATTGTACATTTATAAAAATTGTGAATAAACAGGGAAGTAACAACACAAAAGACTTGTGCCTTCCCATAATCCTAAGATAACAAACTAGCATAGGACTCCCAGCACACAACAGTTTGATACAGTGTGAATGTCAGGACCATCTTCCCAAAAATGAAAAAGAAAAACTCTGTCATAGTCTAGGAAGCTGGGGGATGCAGAGAGATACTGTCTTCTGCTGATGTCCAGGAAACTCTGCATACAGAAGGAAGGGAAGAACAGGCAGAAGAAACCGTGGTCTGTTGTCTGCTGAAAAGTCATGGAATTCATAACAGGACTCTGATTGGCACAGCGGTGTGAGGGTCTGACGGAAGGGAAGGCGGCAGGCGATTATAGTGGGGGCACAGACAGGATAGGATCGATGGTCTGCTCCATGCCCACTGGGCGTGAGGGCCAAGCTGAATTCGAATGTGGAAAATCAAGTTCCTTCTTTTTAAAGGAAGCCATGGGTGACATTCAATTTCACCTTAACTAGGAGTGAAGAGGGGATGCATTCTTGGTGTGCACAAGATCCTACCTTCATTCCATTTGTATTAAGAGCCTGAGAGCAGAAAAGGGTGATACTGACTGATGTCATTTACTTGGGAAGTGATGAGTGGCAGGAACATGACATAAGACTGGATTGGATTGTAGGTTTGACATTCTCTTTCCAGATGACAAAATATAAGTACATCCACCCAAAGCTACCCCAGCTATTGCTGAACTGAGCTTCCCACCTCCTGCCCTGGAGTTTCTTTACCCATCTAGGAGACATCTGATTGGCAGAGGAAAATGCATGTCCTTTCCGCGTGGCCCAGATATGCTTTCTAAATTAAGTGTAGAAGGAGTGAAAATTCTAGCAGATGCATTAATTAGCTAATTGTTTTACAGTAATCTAGAAGGCGGGAGCTTTGCGGTTTAAGTATTTCCACCTCTAGAATAAGGATGCTAGCTACTTGCCTTCTGTACTGGAATGTCATGGCGAGTTAGTGGGTGGCCGTAAGGAGCTTCAAACTCACTGAAATCAGTCTAAGGCCTTTATTCTTTTTATTTATCATTGCAGCTTTCTGCAATAGGACCTGGCAGCTTTATCATTACCAGCGATTAGGGTTCTTAGGCGTTCAGACTGAAGTTTGGGGCTCAGAAAAGAGCTGGAGTCTGTTGTGTGATGTGAGTTGTGCTGGGGAATGGCAGGAAACATGGCCGAGCTCAGCAGCGCTGTTCTGGAAGCAGTATCTCACACCTTCCTGCTGCAGTGCAGTGCTGAACAGAACTGCCCCATTGCTCCCTGCCTGTGCCTCCCTCTCTTGTCACCAATCTTTTCTCATTACAATGTCTTTGAAGTGAGATGTGAAGTCTTGCCAACCTTCTGGGTAATTGATTCTTTTTTTTCTGCTTTGCTTTTTGGAAGCAAGAATTTAGCACCTCATTTTTAGCAGTGTTTATTTATCCTCATTTATAATTTATAAATTCAGAGAGCAAATTCTAAGCACAAACTCTGCTGCTTATCTGCACTAATGAATGAAAGGTCTCGTAGATACTGTGAGATTATATGCATCTATAGTCGGAAGGGTTAGAGGGGCGTCATCATTTCCCCTATGATCTTTTTTATCCGTTCTTGTTCTTGGTACTTACTAGTAAATGATAAAAGGGTCACAAAACTGATAAGACGTTAAGAGCTCAAACCTTTTACAGCTTATCTCTGTGTGTACATGTGCATTTTTCTGTGTGTGTGTGCTGTGTGTGTGTGTACATGTGCTGTGTGTGTACGTGTGCATATTTCTGTGTGTATGTGTGCTGTGTGTGTATGTGTGCTGTGTGTGTATGTGTGCATTTTTCTGTATGAATGTGTATGGGTGCTGTGTGTGTACATGTGCTGTGTGTGTACATGTGCTGTGTGTGTGTGTACGTGTGCATATTTCTGTGTGTATGTGTGCTGTGCGTGTATGTGTGCTGTATGTGTATGTGTGCTGTGTGTGTATGTGTGCATTTTTCTGTATGAATGTGTATGTGGGCTGTGTGTACATGTGCTGTGTGTGTACGTGTGCTGTGTGTGTACGTGTGCTGTGTGTGTACGTGTGCTGTGTGTACGTGTGCTGTGTGTGTACGTGTGCTGTGTGTGTGTACGCGTGCTGTGTGTGTGTACGCGTGCTGTGTGTGTACGTGTGCTGTGTGTGTGTACGCGTGCTGTGTGTGTGTACGCGTGCTGTGTGTGTGTATGCGTGCTGTGTGTGTGTACGCGTGCTGTGTGTGTGTACGTGTGCTGTGTGTGTGTACGTGTGCTGTGTGTGTACGTGTGCTGTGTGTGTACGTGTGCTGTGTGTGTGTACGTGTGCTGTGTGTGTACGTGTGCTGTGTGTGTACGTGTGCTGTGTGTGTGTACGTGTGCTGTGTGTGTACGTGTGCTGTGTGTGTACGTGTGCTGTGTGTGTACGTGTGCTGTGTGTGTGTATGTGTGCTGTGTGTGTGTACGTGTGCTATGTGTGTGTACGTGTGCTGTGTGTGTACGTGTGCTGTGTGTGTACGTGTGCTGTGTGTGTACGTGTGCTGTGTGTGTGCGTGTGCTGTGTGTGTGCGTGTGCTGTGTGTGTACGTGTGCTGTGTGTGTACGTGTGCTGTGTGTGTGTACGTGTGCTGTGTGTGTATGTGTGCTGTGTGTGTATGTGTGCATTTTTCTGTGTGTATGTGTGCTGTGTGTGTGTACACGTGCTGTGTGTGTGTGTACATGTGCATTTTTCTGTGTGTATGTGCTGTGTGTGTGTACGTGTGCATTTTTCTGTGTGTATGTGTGCATTTTTCTGTATGAATGTGGATGTGTACATAGAAGTAAAAGGAAAATTAAGAATGATCCTTGCCTTTCGCCTTATTTGAGGTATGGTTTCATGTTTTATACCGCTGTGTATACCAACCTAGCTGACTAGCTAGCTTCTGGAGATTGCCCACTTTTCTTCCCTTCCTTCTTACCTAGGAGTATTGGGATCACAGACACCCACAACTGCATTCTGCTTTATGTAGATTCTGGGATCTAAACTCAGGTCCTTAACAGTTGCACAGCAAGTGATTTGCCTATGAAGTCTTGTTACCTGCCTAGGAGCCTAAGTCTTGTAGTCAAAAGCAACAGAAGGTGACAGATTGTCTACTGGATTTACCTCCTATGCACCTAGCACCAGTTTTGAGTAGAACTGGAGAGCTGTGGGGGAAGTTGATGTCTAACAAGAACTGTGTTTTGTAGAGTTCCCCCCATAGCAGGGCAGTGGTCGTCTGCCTGTTACATAGCTTTCTGTCTCCCCATTGCCCCCCACCTCACACACACTCTCCTCTCCTATTTTAAATCACGTCTCACATTCATTGTCTCCATTTCCCTCACACACTCTTTACTCCAACATCTCCCTGCTCATTCTCAGCCACACTGGACAGTTCTGTTGCTCCCTTTCTGAACGTTTATTGTTAAAATTGTCATTATTCATATTTTCCTTAAGAATAACAGACCCATAGACTCACCCCTCAGCTTAAGAAATAAATCCTCAGTAACAACTGCCCCTGATACAGTTCTTAAAGACTCTGCTCCCTTCACCAGCTTTCTGCTTCTCTTCCAACGGACAGGCACTGTCCTGAGCTAGGCAGGTCTGTATGGACACAGAGACTCAATCTGTCTTTCACATGTGCAGCCCACCAGGTTCTTCCAGACAAAGACTGTAAGGAGCATGTGTATTGACCATGGGATTATTACCTGTAGCAAAGGGTAGGTTAACACACACTATGGAGGTTCACAAAGTTCATAATCACTAAGTGTGGTTAAGAAACCTGTTACTTGGGTTTGGGCTTGGGCAGGAAAAGGCCTGAAAGAGAGATTCTTCTCTAGGTTGAATGTAGGATTATTCTTTCAATAAATCTTATCTATGAGGGAGCTCGGTGGCTAAGTTAAGAAGTGGCAGAGAAGTAGTTTTGGCCGAGAGGCTTTTGATAATTTATAGATAGTGTGTTTTGTCTATGCTTAATGAAATTGTAAGATGACCTTATATATCTCTTTTAGTCACGTCTTGCTGAAGGTTTATATTTATGGTGATGGTTTATATCAAATAGCAGGATAGTATGTCCTTATCATGAATGTCATGGCAAGGGTGGCTTGTCCCCCTTTCTTTTTAGATTTGAACAAGCTGAGAGGGTGTATCTCGGCATAAGAAGCTAAGCTACCAGCTACTATGGAGACGATGACTCGGGCAAATGGCAAAGAATTTGTTCTGTGTTACCGTAACAAAACTCCCGACAGCAGACAATGCACAGAGAAAGCGGCTCGTTTGACTTCCTCTTCTTATTTGAAACTTCACTGAGCATGGTGCCATGAGAGCTCCTCTTGCTGGGCTACAAGGAAAACAGCTTCACACTGCTGATCTGCATGCAAGAAACAGAAAGGGCAAAAGATGGGGCGGGGAGAGATCAGACAGTGAAAGAACTATCAGGGAACCAAAGAGGGTCCAGGTTTGTTTAATGATACCACGACCCCACACACGTTGTGTCTGTTCCTCTGTATCTCTACCCCATTCTATCATCTCTCTCTGAGGAATAACTGAGTTCTGAGAGAACCATGTTAATGTCTGTCTACTGTGACCCATGTGACCTTGCATAGAGCTCTGCACTAAATCTTCGCGCATGAGCACCAATTAGCACACGTGAGCCTGTGTTGGGTGTGCTCAACCGTATCACAAGAACACAAGTGTTGAAAACAGAACGGCAGGGTTCCCCAGACAGTGCTTCAGGGAAACCACTCCAAGTTAAGGCAGCTCAGAACTGCTCTGGAAATGCCTCCTGAATTCCCTTGCAGTGTGTCTCCTTTTCTTGCCCATGACGTTGACGTTCCTACAGAATATCATTTCCCCATCACTCTCCAGCATGCAGTGGACCCCTCCAACTTTATCTCTTGGCTAGTTTCAATATGCCATTGACCCTTGATCTCCCTCTAGCCTTGACTTGACTGCTCTGACCTGCTCCTCATCTCTGCCTAGATCTCTCTAGGTGCTTCAACCTGACTTATCAACCTATCATCCTTCTCCTGAAGATATTTCTGTACCCAAATCTTGATCCCTCTGCCCAAGATGAGTGGCACACCTTCACTCAGACATGATGCTGCTTCATGCTTCTCAGCCACTGCTAGTCATAATTCAGTTATTCTGTATGTCTGTCAGAAAGGTTCTTTTTCTCTTTCTGTTTCTGTAAAAACTCTTCCTCAAAGACTTAGCTGTCTTCTTCTGCCTGGAGCTCTCTCTGCTCCTCTGGAGGAGATGGACTGTCCCTCCTAGAACCCCGTTAGTTCAGTTGTCCCTCTGCTAGCACAGTTGCCTCATTCGTTCACTTGCCTCTGAGTTCCAGCAACAAACTTGAAACTTTTCAAGTTCAGGACCCCTATGCTAGCACTCTTTATGTACCAAGACCTGTGTGTGCAGCATAAATAGCTGATATGGATATGTTGGGATACATGAATGCACACACACAAGCACACATGCATCTCACCTCTTGAATGAGACCTGACCCTAAGTGGGGCATCATTCAATTCTTGTTAAACATCTTGCTGTCTAAGTATCTCTCTCTCTCTCTCTCTCTCTCTCTCTCTCTCTCTCTCTCTCTCTCTGTGTGTGTGTGTGTGTGTGTCTGTCTCTCTGTCTCTCTCTCTCCTGTTTCTTTCTCTGTCTCTCTCTCTCCCTCTCTCTCTCTCCTGTTTCTCTCTCTCTCTCCTGTTTCTCTCTCCTGTTTCTCTCTCTCTCTCTCTCTCTCTCTCTCTCTCTCTCTCTCTCTCTCTCTCTCTCTCTGTGTGTGTCTCTGTCTCTGTTTCTCTGTCTCTCTCCTGCCTCTCTCTCCCTCTCTCTCTCCCTCTCTCTCTCCCTCTCTCTCTCTCTCCTGTTTCTCTCTCTCTCCTGTTTCTCTCTCTCTCCTGTTTCTCTCTCTCTCTCTCCTGTTTCTCTCTCTCCTGTTTCTCTCTCTCTCTCCTGTTTCTCTCTCTCTCTCCTGTTTCTCTCTCTCTCTCTCTCTCTCTCTCTCTCTCTCTCTCTCTCTCTCTCTCTCTCTCTCTCTGTGTGTGTGTGTGTGTGTGTGTGTGTACCATGACATGTGTACAGAGGTCTGAGGACAACTTTTGGGAGTTGGTTGTCTTCCTCTACCACATAAATCCCAGGATCCAACCCGGGTTGTGAGACATGAACAAGAAGCAAGCCATTTTACCTACTGAGTCATCTTGCTGACTTTATCTAAATATTTCTCTTAGCATTTTTCTAGTCCTAAGATAACCAGGAATTTGATTTTTTAATAAAAATATTAAGCCAAGTATGTTATGTTCTTGTATTTTTGCTTTACTGAGAAAATATATTTTTCAAAAATATTGAGATAGATGAGAGTTGGGCAGTATTTTTCCTTTTAAATTACATATTTTCAGAAACAGCTTGTTTTTATTTCAGCTATGACTCCTAATCATTTCAGCAATTTTTCTCAGTGAAATACACATTTTTCCATTTTATATATAATTTTCATAAACAAATCAAGGTTCATGCAGCCTTGCACGTAAGGAACTGCCAGGCCTTGAGATGGAAACCAGGACTCCTGTTTTCTTTTCCCTAGACCTAGTGGATTTTGTGAGGGGGTGAGATTGGGTAAGGTATAATACAAGATGCTATCTGGCAATGCTTGGCTTCCAGAATTGGGCAGATTTTTTCTCTCCTCCTTTTCTTCTTTTGTTTTTGTTTTTCAAAACAGGATTTCTCTATATAACCCTGGCTATCCTGGAACTCACTCTGTAGGCCAGGCTGGCCTCTGTCTCAGGGATCACCTGTCTCTGCCTCCCCAGTGCTGGGCTTGAAAGTATGCACCACCACGCTCAGCTTATTCTTCCAAAATATTTTTATTTAGAAATAAGCATGTACTAATTGGACATTGCCAAGGTCCTTTTTATGCCTCATTTGGCTTCCCTGTTCTTGTGACTATGATAAATGAATCAGAATGACAAACACACACACTAAATGCTCTGTTGCCTCCCGAAACTTGACCTTGTAGGTAGCTCTGTAAGGGGCAAACAGCAGAACTGTTTTAATGGGCACTGACAGTGTTCCTCGGCAGGCATAAGAGGAGCCAGGTAGAGTGAGTGGGGACGTCTGTGCAGGGAGCAACTAGCCCAGAGGGCAAGCGAGGTACAGGCAGGTGTGTATAAGGGAACTGTTGGGACCCTGCCGAGAGGAGAAAGAGTTGATCTGGGAGCAGCTCATTGTTTGTCTGTGTTTTCTATGTAAAGAAGGACCCTCAGGCCCTCTGACGATCACCTTTGACTTCTTTCTCAAGCTAGAATTCATTGGAATGTCTGCAGGTTCTTGGTGTCAGTCACAGTGAAGATAAAATCTGGGGTGGCCCTTTAACTGTGCAAAGCATCTGTGCAGTTGTTTAAGGAACAGTGACAAATTTTTCATCTAACTAAGACCCGGAGAGAAACCTCAGCCCAGCCAGCGAGTTGGACAAAGTACACAGTTTCCGTACTGAAGGTGCATCCCTGCTTTGTTGAATGACTAGTGTGAAGATACAGAAGTCCGTACGCGGCGTGCAACACAGGCCTGTGGTCTGTTGTGTCTTGCACTGTTTCCAAACGAACCAAGTCTTCTCAGGGCACAGGTGCTAGCTGTCGGTCACGGTGGGGCAATCTTGCTTCCCTTTACAGCGCCTTCCATCCGGTTCCTGAAGTGGGCTCGGGCTGTCTGACCGACAAAGCTACACTCCAGTATGGTGTTGCTCACATCAGTCACATCACTGAGCCAGAGCCTAGGAAAAGAACAGTTGGGGGACTTTAGTGACACCCTTGTTAGTCCCCCTCTGGCTAAGGAAACTTCTTAAACTTGATCTCATTGTATAGCTTTTAAGGGAGATTAAATGATGTTCACTAAAAGCCGAACCCTTCTCGGATTCATGACTCCACAGGGTAATTGCACTTATATCAGTCTTGAGACCCATTAAGTTGGATCTAGAGGGAAAGAAGTCTCACCTTCTCATTCTCCAGAGAAGGAGCTAATATTAAAAAATAATAAAGTGGAAGGAACTGCAACGAGTCCATTGTATTTTCAGCTTTCCCTGAGGGCATATAAAAAGCTTTGATAGCTACGAGACCAGTCATGCCAGGAAAAAAAAAAGAAACCAATATGGTCAAGAAAATAGTGCATTTTTAGGTTTCCCTGCTTTTTTTTCTTTTTATTAGGAATTGGATGAGCATGGGTGCTAGTCAGATGCACAGCACAGCTTTGGTCTGTGACCATTCAGAGTATGTGCCCCATCTCTATCTAATAAAATGTGCACTTTGGTAGGACCCGTGGAGACTCCTCTGATGTTTCAGTTCAGCATGGTCCTTTACACAGCATTTCATGCAACTTTGGTAGTCAGTTGGGTGCAACTTGTTACTGCCACATGAACTGGATATGAGAAGAGAGACTTCATAGTGACCCAGCGGTACTGCCTTACGCATGCTCTCTGTAAAAATCCTACATGCTGGGCTGGGAGAATAACTCTTGCTTTGTAAGCATGGGGATCTAAGTTTGATCCTCCGAACCTTCATTTTTAAGAGCCATGGGGAGTAGCATGCACTTGTAGTCCCAGCACTGAGGAGCCAGGAATGGGCAGATCTCTAGGTCTTACTGACTTTTGGTAGATTCTAGGCCAGTGAGAGACCCTGTCTCAAAAAAAACACCCGAGGAAAAATGACCAAGATCGTCTCTACACATGTACAACTGCATAAACACACACGTGTGAGCGCACACTCGGGAGCGCGCACACACACACAATCTTGCATAACATCTTTCTCATAGGTGGATGGGGTGGCTACTGAGCGTGAACCATCTTCAGAGGCCTGTCTCTTGTTTTCCTCAGCCGACTGCTGCAAGGTTGGTCACCCTAGCATGGGATAGAATGTTTCATTATTTTGTCTCTTGGAGATTATTCAAAAGCAGTTCTAATTTCAGCAATGGATGCAGTTTCATATTTATAATCAAAGGACCGTATTCAAATTTTATTTTTCATGTGGAAGCGTTTTATATCCAACCTGTGAACAAACTTTTCAACAAGACCCCATACGGGGGCGGGGGGGGGGAAACAGTGATGATGTGGCATGCTGTCAAAAGAAGGGATCAAAGAATCCTCTTTCTTCCTGCACACATCTGGATGCTTCTTTGGGGATGCTTAAGGTCGTTCTGAAGCCGTGGAATACGTGTAGTGGCAGCAGCTTAAACCGGAACACTGGTGAGTCAGTCATGTCATTTGGAGCTGCTGACAATCTGGGGGTACCCTGGAGACTTTGAGATCTCACCCCAGTGCTCCGTGCTGTCTACTGCTGCAGGGCAGCATGTGGCGGACCCACGCCTCAACTCTGGTGAATCCCCAGGTGCAGGGCAGCATGGGATGGGCCCACACCTGGGCTCTGGTGAATTCCCAGGTGCAGGGCAGCATGCGGTGGGCCCACACCTTGGCTCTGGTGAATCTCCGAGTGCAGAACAACTTGCTTGGTGATTACACTCTCATGTGTACAGCTATAAAATATGTTGTCCTGAGGTCCACGGTGCTCACTTGCACACCAGGCACTTTTACATCCATGGCTGTGTTTATCTCCCAGGTACCATTCTGTTGAAATGGGAACGAGAGGAGAACTTTTCAAATTCCCTGTTTATGTTCCTTCTCTTTCTCACTAAGACCCACTTTAATCCTCTAACCAAAAACAATGTCCCCTTCCCTCTCCTTTCCACTTCCCTTTCCCCTCTTCTTCCCTCCCATTCCATCCCTACATAAGCTGGGACTGGGAGATGCTAAGGCTATGAGTTACAGTTCTCCCTTGGTATCTGGAGGCTCTTAGCTCCAAGGTCCCAGATGATGCCAACATTTGGAGACATTTATGTCCCTTTCATAAAATAACGTTTTTGCATGTAATAATTATCTTCCCTTGTATTTTTAATAATTTCTAGACTATTCATAATACCTAGTACAATGTGTCATTTAAACACTTTTCCTGGATTGGGGAATGAGTTAATATATATATCTTCAATGCAAGCACAATCCTTAAAGAATATATTCAATCTATTGTTTAAATCCACATTGAAGCAGTGAGACTAGAAGGCCGAATGTTTGATGTAAATTCTGAGACGCAGTTTAGAGGTCAGGGACAGGATCTTGCTTGCGGTCCTGGCGGTCCTCATGCTTACGCCGAGCTCTGTCGTTTCGCACAATCATCATTCCGTTTCTTTTCTCCGACAACACTGCCATTCTGATCTCTCTCTCTCTCTCTCTCTCTCTCTCTCTCTCTCTCTCTCTCTCTCTCTCTCTCTCTCTCTCATTTGACTGAGTTTGGCTCCAAATGATGGAAAATTACCTCTGCTGTAATAACTATGGCAAGTGCTTTGTATGCACTGTCTCAGTTTTCAACACCAAATGTCTTCAGGGAAGGCCGGCCCTTTAGTGTTTGGGAGACAAAGGCTGAGAGAAACCAAATAAAACAGGACTCACATGTCTGACCCCAGGAGCCCTGCTCTCAACCACTAGACTGTATCCTGAAGATAAAGGACATAAAAGATATGCATGAAAGAGCTTAGCAAACCACAAATTGGCATAGAAAGTTTTTAGCGTGAAGAATTGGAAGGTGCTCGCCTGGGCAGTGTGTAGATGGTAGACAGAACTCTCTGGTTAAAACCCTACCCCCTAATGCCAGTCTCTGACTTCTTCTCATACTGCCCGTGTGCTAAAAGTCAATTCTGATCACGTGGACTTTTCAGTTAGAAATGAAGATGCCAGCCGATCACTGTCCATGAGGTTATACCGGCGCCATGGTAGGAGAGCTATTGCTGTGAGCCTGCCCGCTGCATTGCTGTTGCCCTTATGTTCTGCCTCTTCCTCGCTTGGTCATCCTGCCTTCTAGGTCATCCTACATAGCAGCAGCAAGGTGAAGTTGGCGGGAAGTGCATGCAATGTCCTGAGGGGATGCAGACAGAACACATTAGGGAGTGCTAAATAGTATAGATTCAAAACACAAATATATACTAAATACATGTTGTATGCAACCTCTTTAGGTATACACAGATAGTTTCTATTTCAGAAATCTCTGTTTGCACTCACAATATTATGAAATTTTTTTTTCAGCTAATATTGTAATCATTACTTTCTCAGGAAAGACTCTCAGGTTGGGTGGGCTTGAACCATGACATTAATAAATATTGTCTACAATACTGAATTTCATTTTGCCAAAGAGGAATGTAAAGTGCATTTATTTGTAGTTAGGCTTCCTATTATATCTGTCTAGTATTTATTCATTTATTTTGGTTTTCGACACAGGGTTTCTCTGTGTTGTCATGGCTGTCCTGGAACTCACTCTGTAGGCTGGTCTCAAACTCACAGAGATCTACTTGCCTCAGCGCCTCAAGTGCTGTGATTAAAGGTATGTGCCACCACCACTGGGCATTATTTTCTACATTTTAATTCTGTCTCCATTCTCAGCGATGGGGTACAAAGAGAGGTGGCTTTGTTGAACTCATTTAATAGAGTTTCTAAAATGATTTTGCATTATGTGCACTTTCTCTAGTCCTCTTGTGTAATCGCCACCTTCCAGAAGGAAGTCCCTCCTTTGTGTGCCACTGGCTGCCTTGTAAAAGGGGAAGAGGCAGGGGGAGGAGTTAGCCTGTTTATTTTGTCTCCACTCTCAGCAAGTTTCATCCCTAACCTTTGTCTCTTCACTCAGTCAACAAACTCTTCCAAGACCCCGTGAGTGCGGGTGTAGTCTCCTTCAGCTTGGGATGGTTCCTCTTGTTTTTCTCTGGGATGTGGAACTAAAAATCCACAAACTGCAAGAATGTCTGGGAGTCAGGATGCTAGATGCTACTCCTAGAGAAGAAACACACATGACCCTTAGGTGGCCACAGGTATCTGAGAATACAGCATTTTCTCAGGTCCTCACTGCTTACACCAAGCAGAGTGTCCTGCCTAGGGGTCCCCAGGGCAGAGGTGGGAAATGCTCCATGCTCACCTTTAAGCCAAAACAGGAGTCCTATCCGAGTTTAATATCAGAAGGTTGACTGTTCTCTTGGGAGACTGTGTTGTATTTCTAGACATCCTGGCTTCTTTGCTCTTCCTACTTGCCCTGCTTTGGAATGCTGGCAAACACACACACACACACACACACACACACACACACACACACACACACACACATCCTTTTGGTTTTTTTAATTTTGTATATGCTGAGTTAGTTGTTCTCTTTGCTCTCTAAAATGTAAATCTGACTGCAGAAGGCAACCGTAACATTTTAGAGCCAGGTCTTCCCTCCATGTGGGCCATGTGGCAGTCGGCCTTATGGCACTGTGATCAATGCCTGAGACCATCACCTCATTGAGAAGGTTGACCAATAGTTTTGCACATTTCAGTTCATGTGTCCCTTTGCTTTGGGGCTATGCTGAGGCAGAATAGCATGCCAAGACCACACAATGGAATAAAATCATTAGTTTCATGGCTACGATGCAAAAGAGGGAGAAGAAAGAGCCAGGGTTTCACTCTCTCCTTCCAGAATGTGACCCCTCCACCAACCTGAAGCCTTTCTACTAGGCTCTTCTCTTGAAGGTTGTTTTACCTCCCAATAGTTAGTGTCAAGCCAAGGACAAGGATAATAAAACACGGACTTTGGAAAGCATGTCAGATCCCTATCCACGTGAACCTGTCTCCTGGCCTTGGAGGATGGAGACCAGTGGCTTACCGTTGAGGGCATCACAAGATGCAGTGAAACTTCAGGTACAGCAGGAGGCTCAGTCTTTCACCAACTGCCCTGGGCAAAGACTTCACTGAGACTCACGGCCAGGGTCCTGGGTCCCTTTCTCTGTCTCGGAGGCAGCTTGTTTCTCTTCAACTTTATTGCAGTGCTTTCTCTAGCTTGCTGTGCTCTAGGAGATCTGCAACCCTTGGCCAACAGTGTTCCCCACTCCACACTTCCCTGCTGTCTGCTGACAAGACCCGTAGCACAATTTATCTGGAAGGCAAGAGCTCCAATTTGCTTCTTCTGTGTTGATTTTCACTGAACGAAACTGACACCATTTTGCCCAGAGCTGCCAGACCCTGTGCAGCGCAGCAGGGAGTGACTCATGCTCTGACCTTGCTTGTGGCCGATTCTTAGCACTCAGCAGCCGCACCTGCAATCTGTGTCTGACACTGTGCTTCTTGTGTAGCGTCAAGTGTTGCTTAGCTTTGAAGCTCTGTTTGCTTTTAATTTGTCCCCTCCTTGTTAATTACCAACATGAATTTCTCTGGAAGCTGTGCTGCATGACCTGAGGACCGGATCGCTCTAGGCCTCCCTTCTCTGCGCCTCCCCCAGTGCCAGGCTGGCTTTGGCTGCAGGAAGGATGCTAGGGTGACTATGGTTCATGGCCATGGCCATGGCTTGATTCTCAAGAGGAAAGAACAAAGCACAGTGCTCGGCTTGCGTGCTCCTCCCGCTGCCAGCCACATGCTCACTGACCTAGAGACGCTTTCTTTTACTGTTGAAAAGAAGAATGTCTCTCAGTTGATTAAAAATTCCACTTGCCAGGGTGTCTTTAAATTAAGATGTCTTAAACTTGATATGTATGTATAATCTTCTGGCCTCTGCTCAGAAACAGTTGAGTGCTGCAGACATAGTGTCCTGGATCCGATAAGAAAAGGCTCACATTGTCATACTTGGCTATACAATGTCTGTCAGAAGAATGTGGGTTCGATAGCCACTAACGAAAATGGGAATGCGAATCCCAGTCGACAGGGAAGCAAACAGTTCAAGCTAGAGAAGCAATTCTGCTCTCATTTGAGATGCCGGGGATTCTCGTAAATAATACGCTTCCCCACAAGTTCAGAGACTGGAGAGATGAGGCACATTGGGTCGACAATGAAAAGTGTGGGCTAGCAAGCAGTTTGGATTGTTAAGGGTGTCGGACAGCGTAGTCTAGTGGGTACAAGCTGAGGCGGAGAGTCAGCTGGGGCTAGGCTTGGCCACTGGCCCAGGCTGCGCACCTTGGACAAGACCCTTCACCTCTCTAAGCCTCAATTGTCTTATTTTTAATTGGGATAATAAGACTTACCTCATGGGATTAAATGAGATAATGTTTATGAAGTGCTTAGTCTGATGTCTGGCCCAAAGTAAGTGCTCACTAAGTGCTCATAATTATGAAAACCAGGAAGGTGTAGGAAGCCTTGCTTGAAGGGTTCCTGTTTTGCAGTGCCAGAATGGCTCCCGCAGCACTGGGGAGGAGGCCAACTAGGCAGAGCTCTCTGCAAGAGTTCATGGCTGACTCAGCGTGCATCTGACGGAGACATCGTACTCCTGGGAAAGGTTCTCCACTCTACCCAGGTCGCTTGAGTATACTCCTCTTCTTCTGTCTCTGCACCGTATTGACTCCACATCTGCTGCTTGTGCCAATCGCCTGCCTTGGAGCTCGCTGAAGCCATATTGAAGGTGGTGAAGGGTGGGACGGGAAGATGCTTGCATAGAGAGGAACCCTCCTGGCAAGTTTTCTTAACCATGATCTACCAGTAGAGGGAAAAAGCAAAAGGGAGAAGAGCCAAAGAGGCTGGAAGCAATTCTTGTCTTTACAGCATGTGCCACCATTGTGATTAATCTCTATACCTTCAGTTTCTGATTAGCCAACCTCAGGTTATTGTTATTTTTCCACATTTCTCTTGTTCTGCATCTATACATAAAAATGGCATAAGGTGATAGTGTAAGGAAATGAGCTTATAGAGGAGGAACTGGAGGGCACCACCAAGCTTGGGGGTCCTTGACTGGGGAGTAAGCAGGAACCTGCTCCCATTGGTGCTTGTATGCTGAGAACCAGCTCTCAAGGACTGGGCACAGGGAAACCGCAAAGGGCAGACCCTTGAGAGCCATCTTAAAGCTGAGTCCTCGTCCTCTCAACTAGGAGGGAAGAGAAATGAGCACCTGGTAATGATCTGGTGTATGGCCTAGGATGTTTGGACTCCTGGAAGGAGACAGCTGAATCCAAAACCAGAGCATCCCCCTGAACCCAAGGTTCCCTGTAGAGGGGGAGCAAAGCAGAGTCTTCTGGCGTTCCAGACTCAGTCCTGGCAGCAACTGTGTCCTGTGAATGGCTAAGGACCTCAGGCAGCACTCCTGGGTTTGGTTGGTCCATCTGTGAGAAAATATGTTAAAATATTTTATGCATCATTATTTTAGAGATGCTGTTTTGTAAACCCACAAAACAATATTATTGTAAAACTTGATTGTAACTTACAAGTGAATATATTTTCATATATATGACTTCTTCAAAAATTTTTTATTGAGCAAGGGAGATGGCTTCATTAGTAAAGTGCCTACCATGCAAGCAGGAGTCAGGCATGGGTCCAAGTGTCTATAAAGTCAGCGCTGCAGGGGTGGGGATATGCAGACCTTGTGACTGACTGGCCCATCTAGCCAGTTGGTGAGTGCTAGGCTCAGACAAGCCCTGTCTCAAAAACAAGGTAGAAAGAAGTTGAAGAAGATGGTTGGTGTCAACCCCTGGTTCCCACACATATGCACACACACACACACACACACACACACACACACACTGGATGCCTGGAATGCTGTTTATTTTTAATAAATTTAAGGGCATCTGTTCTTCACTGGTGCTCAGGGGGAGGTAACAGACTCTATCAACCCTTCTTAATGTGAGACCTGAGCCACTGCTCTGTGATAAGAAGCCTGGTGTCCTCCCTAGAGAGAGTCAAAGAATACATTAGACTCCACAAAGGTCATTGTGAAAGGCTTGGTGGTTTGTTGTTGACTTCTGCTGGAAAACCCAGGACTTCCTGAGTTCTGGCTTAAGCATCTCTTGATTTAGTCAGTGATAACTCACATGCATCCTGCCTGCATCCACTCCTGCAGTCTCTTTCAGGGGCACAGCAGGCTAAAGCACTGGGCACACATCTATATTCTGACAGAGCACAGGGACTTATAACCCAGAAGGAGGTATGGGAACAGAGCGGCCCTTGTTGAAGTTTTCAGTTAGATGTGGACTGGGGAGATTAGAAGGCCTCTGTCCATTTTCAGACTGTTGCAGCTACTGTGAAAGTACTCTTGACCTTGACCTAATTAAATATGCATAGCATGCAGGTTATAACAGTTGCTAGGGTGGTTGAGTTCTCTCATTTCAAAAAAAATATTTTTATGTGCACATGTGCATGTGCCGAGAGTAGGCTCTGGAAACTCTAGGGTCTTAATAAGGGTTTGTTTTTGTTTGACTTCAATTGAATCTCCCATTGCTTTCTTTTGCTACCCTTTGCTGAGCCATACTGGCTACTCCCTTGTCTCAGGCACTCCCTTTCCTGCTCTGAAGCTCAGTGGTTAGAGCAGTGTCCCGCAGGAGCTAGTGGGGAGTGTATTAGTACAGTGGTGAGACAATCCTGCTGTGGGAACAACTCTGCCGTACATGCTAAAGTGGAACCACGTGTCCTCGGTGATAAGTTGCAGGCAAAAAATTATAGAACAGATGGCCCAGGGAGGGTTTCTATGTCTCATCTGGACACCGCAGTGGAGCTTTGTGCCACTTTATACCAGGCACAGAGACACTTTCTGGAGTGCTCCACCATCCTTGAGCCAAGTGACCTGCATCTTATGATAGTCACTGACTTCCAAGCAATACTTCGTTGCCAGCCTCAGGGTTTTGGACAGGGTTCCCCTAGATCATTATTCAATTCTACTATGATTTTACTACTTCCCCACAATCCTTGATGCTAAAAATAAAAGAGAAGTGGTTTGTAATACACACAAATTGTTTGCACGTGAAATCTTGGGCTTTAGAAACAGGTGCTACGGCAGATGCACACTGAGACTCACATCAGAGAAGGATTTTGGTGGCAGGCCTTTGGTTTTAGGTTTGGAGGGGAGGTTGGCAGCTTCTATGAGTGTCTGTGTCCAAATGAAGGACTGGTTATAGTAACAGCTTTCTGATCATGTAGGATTACTCTATCATAGGAAGTAAAGCATGTTAAAACATAGTAAAACAAAAAACTATCATGTTATTTGAAAGTTTACAAACTATGTGTTAACTTTATTTACACATAACAAATTATTCCCGAACCTGGAAGTTTAAAACCTAGGCACTTATCACATCTCACAAGAGCTTGGGAGTAGTTGCTCAGCTTGGTGGTCTTTCATGAGGCTGCTCTGAATTTTTCATGTGTCTATCTTTTCCAAGGTTAATGGTGGCTTTGAAAATCTTAATCTATCCACATTGACTGGCCCAGCTCAGTTCCCCAGAAGGTTGCCTGGAGGTTTCCGTTTATCACCTCATGCTCTGTCCCTAAGGGCTTCCTAAATAGAAGAATGGAAGAAGAAAGGGGGAAGGATAGAGAAAGAGAATATGAGAGAACAAATATAAGAGAGGGAAAAGCCAAAGGTGCAGCTTTTTTATGTCTTTTCACATATAATATAACAGATGTCACACTGCCCCTTTCTGCTGTTTTTCTGGTTACACACATCAAATCCCAAGTCCACATGGGCCAAAAGAAATGGTGGTAGGAATTCCAGGACACAGCCTGCTTGAAAGGCCATCTTGGGAAATGGCTGACATTCTCCCTCCCCAACACACACACACACACACACACACACACACACACACACACACACACACACAAGAATTTCCATGAGGCTTTGAGGTGAAGGGTATTCCAAGTGTCTAGGCAGAACTAACAATGCTAGATTATATCTATTTTGGAGGGCATTTGCAAACCCTGAATAAGAATAGGAATTCTTCCATACTATCCTTTCTATCCTTACCTGGGATGCCGTGTTTATCCCTGAGATGTGACTTTGGTGTATATTCTATTGGTACAGTTGGTCCTTTGTCTGGAGCTTCATTTGCTTCCTTGCAATCAAAGAGTTTACTGTACCGTCCAGAGTGGAGCTGACAGGCACAGAGGTGTTGGGGTTCGGCCTACCACTTCCTGATGCAGCAGACACTGCTTGTTTCTTTCCTCCATCTCCTGGCTTGCCTGCACATGGGGTGGAGAGGTCTTGCTGAATTTATTGCATCTCCTTGAACAGGTCCCCTTTATCACTCACAAGGACTCTCATTATGCAGCCTGTGCTGCCTGACCTGGTCTTTTCCTGAAGCCACCATCATTCCTGTGTGCTGTGGAATTGGAGAACGTTTTATCCACGGGGCTTAGCCTGGAGTCCTTCATGCTTTGTGAGCTCCTTGTCGACACAAATAGACCTTTGCAGGTATCCTGTCACGGCATGTGGCTCTCGTGACCCAAAAGTCTACTGGAAAGGGAATGTCAGACCCTTCCTGATAGCAGTGCTGTGCTGCATAGATATTCTTATATCCATTGCACCTCTGGGGCAGCTTGTTGGCTCTGGTTGTTTTCATTTCCTGGGAGCTTAATGGTAACAGTACCCATGGCCACTGGCATAGCTTAACAGATACAGATCATGCCAATCCTTGCCCCGTCCCAGTTTTTCTAAGTTTTATTTATTTTCTAGGGCCTTGTGCTCACTTGGATGTAGTAATGGATGGAAACAGGTCACTGATACTTCACGACTAATTTAATGGCATTCATCTGTTTGGGGCTCAAATTACAGTTCTTTTAAAAGACACCAGATCCTACAAATGCTTGTAAACTGACTGAAGATGGAATTTGTACTTAGCACACTTCTTCTCTCTTCCCCAATCTCTCTCCCTTCCTCATGTGCATGTGTGTGCACCTGTGTCTGTGTCGGGTTATGAGAGAGCCAGCAACTTTGAATGTCAGGAGCCATACATCCACCTTTGTGATATGAGGTCCCTCACTGGACCAGACTCGTGAATTAGACGGGGCTGCCTGGCCAGCAAGTCCCAAAGATCTGCCTGTTTGTGTCTCCCAGTGCTTTTTCCTTGAGGGCTGGGAATCAGACTCAGATCCCTATGCCTGTCCAATAGGCGCTTTCCCAACTCAGCCATCTGCCTAGGCTCTTGTGTGTGATTTTTGGGATGGGTTGTCTGTCTATTCATATATAGAGAAAATTGTCGGTGGAAGAGCTGAAGCCAATGTTGTTGGATCACCGCTGTGCTCGCCAGAGGTCAGGGGGAAGTTCCCAGATGTTCCTTGGTCTGGATGGGTTGTCAGGGCTGTCATTCGCCTTCTCTTTGGAATCTGGCAGGATTCATTCTGTCACTAGATTCCTTGACGTATTATGTCCTTCAGAATACCTGTCTTCAAAACTCAGAAGAGCTGCCAATTCCTTAAGCACCTCTAGCTAGGTGTTGTAGTTCTAAAGCTCTTAGGGTTGTTGTAATGTGAAGGCATAAGGCCTCACCTCCTCTGAGAAGACTCTGAGTAGGGGAGCCCTGGTCCCATTCAACAGGTTTGCTCACTTCGCAGGAGACTATGGGGAAGCCTCTGCCCAACATGGTGCCACTTTCAAAGCTCACAAGAATGGCATTGGGCCTCGTGTCTCCTTCAGTCCAACTGGTAAATACAGTGGCAAGACACGGCACATGATCTCAGACTGATCCTTAGGGGCTAGTCAGGAATGAGACAGCATTGGGTAAAGCCACCAGTGAGGGTGAGTGCATAAAAATGGAAGTGGCAAGAAATCTGACCAACACTAGGATTTCTGACAATTATAAAACGCATGTACCCACTTCTTTTCAGCCAAGCATCACAAATCACGTAATGACAGGGTTGTCTTCTTCCTCCATATTCCCTCCCTGTCCCATAGAGCTCGTGAGAGACTTAGCTAGGCTGAAAATCTGAGTGCCTTGTCTAAGGCTTTAAAACAATAGCACAGTGTGACTGTGATCTCTTAGAGATATATTTTTACTGTCATGTCAAGTGTATAAAAGTGCTTGGTAATTGCACGGTCCTTCCCATCTGCAAGACAGCAAACACCCGATGCACATTAACTCTAATTCTCCAACTCCTCTGCCAAGAGCAGAGATTGTGTTGTGCCTCCACGGTCCCACTGGCCCATGTATGTCCTACTGAAGTGTCCTTCTGAAAGGGGCAAAGCTGGCAAAGTGAGAGCCGCTCTAAGAATGGCAGACTGTGGGGCTAGGTAAAATGTCTGGGTTTTCCACAGAAGCAAGAGCACGAAGGATTAGTGTCTCCTGACTGCAGCAATCAAACACCTGCCTTTCAGCCTCTGCACTATCACTGGTTACTGTGGTTGATTACAGATTAGATTCCTAGAAACATTAGGAAATCATGTCTGTTAAAGGATGCAGAACGTTGTTTCTGATGCATTGTCCGCTGCCAACATTTTGCAAAGAAAAACATAGCCAGTTCGTTGGTAGAAGTTTTTGGAAACCTGTTTTTTCTTCCTAAATGTCTGCTCTTCCATTCTATAGTCTGTTCAGTCTGCTGAGAAGTTCCTTTGCTGTGAGGTCTCTTAGTTCATATAATAATAGTTGTCAATTCCGGAGGCTATTTTTGGGCTTTTAGGATTGTATCCAAGAAGTTTTTGCCTATCCCTGGGCTTTGTTTTCTATGTTTATTTCTAGTGAGTTCAGCATTTCAAGTTTTAATTTAATGTTTGTTCACTTAAATTTAATGTCCATGTTAATTTTTTTGGATAGGTGTTGTGTGGAGCTGCGGGTTGCATTCCGCCACCCAGCTCCCGCCACAGGCTAGCTTTACCCGAAATAAAAACACATAACTTGTATTCTTTTAAACACTGCTTGGCCCATTATATCTAGCCTCTTCTCGGCTAACTCTCGCACCTGGACTAGCCCATTTCTAATAATGTGTGTAGCACTCCAAGGTGTGCTTACTGGAAAGATTCTAGCCTACGTCCATCCTGGGTCGGAGCTTCATTGCGTCTGCCCCAGAGAGGAGAGCTATCGAGTCTGAGCTCATTTCCTCTTCCTCCCAGGATTCTGTTCTGTTTACTCCACCCACCTATGTTCTAACCTATCAGGGCCAAGCAGTTTCTTTATTAGCCAATGACCTTCCTCCATCAGATAGGTGAGAGATACCATACTGATACCATCTTTCCTCTTCATGTTAGTATCTGGTTTTTAAAGCATCATTTATTAAATAAGATGGGTGTTTCCAGTGACAATTTTGCTAAAAATTTGGTATCCGTAGATATGAGGGCTCATTTCTGGGTCCAATTAGCGTTCCACGGTCTGCAGGTCTGTGCTTATGACAGCATCAGGCTCTCGTTGTCATGATGACTCTATGCTATAGTTTGAAGCTACATGTTCTGCTAACTCTGGCACCATTCTTTTTGCATGGGATTCCCTGGCCATCTGTGATCTCTGTGTTCCGTTACGAAGTTTAAGAAGTTCCCCTCCCCCACACTGATTCTATGAGAAATGTCATTTGAATAGATAGAAATTGAATCTGTACATTAATTTTGGTAGCATAGCCATGTATAGAGGTTTTGATGAAGAGGGAGAGAAGGAAAGAGCACATGTGTGTGTGTTACTATAGAGGACACTGGGGATGAGCACATGTGTGTGTTACTATAGAGGACACTGGGGATGAGCACTTGTGTGTTACTATAGAGGACACTGGGGATGAGCACATGTGTGTGTTACTATAGAGGACACTGGTGATGAGCACATGTGTGTTACTATAGAGGACACTGGGGATGAGCACATGTGTGATACTATAGAGGACACTGGTGATGAGCACATGTGTGTTACTATAGAGGACACTGGTGATGAGCACATGTGTGTGTTACTATAGAGGACACTGGTGATGAGCACATGTGTGTTACTATAGAGGACACTGGGGATGAGCACATGTGTGTTACTATAGAGGACACTGGGGATGAGCACATGTGTGTGTTACTATAGAGGACACTGGGGATGAGCACATGTGTGTGTTACTATAGAGGACACTGGTGATGAGAACATGTGTGTGTTACTATAGAGGACACTGGTGATGATCACATGTGTGTTACTATAGAGGACACTGAGGATGAGCATATGTGTGTTACTATAGAGGACACTGGGGATGAGCACATGTGTGTGTTACTATAGAGGACACTGGGGATGAGCACATGTGTGTTACTATAGAGGACACTGGGGATGAGCACATGTGTGTTACTATAGAGGACACTGGTGATGAGCACATGTGTGTGTTACTATAGAGGACACAGGTGATGAGCACATGTGTGTTACTATAGAGGACATTGGTGATGAGCACATGTGTGTTACTATAGAGGACACTGGTGATGAGCACATGTGTGTTACTATAGAGGACACTGGGGATGAGCACATGTGTGTGTTACTATAGAGGACACTGGTGATGAGCACATGTGTGTGTTACTATAGAGGACACTGGGGATGAGCATATGTGTGTGTGTTACTATAGAGGACACTGGTGATGAGCACATGTGTGTGTTACTATAGAAGACACTGGAGATGAGCACATGTGTGTGTTACTATAGAGGACACTGGTGATGATCACATGTGTTTGTTACTATAGAGGACACTGGTGATGAGCACATGTATGTGTTACTATAGAGGACACTGGGGATGAGCATATGTGTGTTACTATAGAGGACACTGGTGATGAGCACATGTGTGTTACTATAGAGGACACTGGTGATGAGCACATGTATGTGTTACTATAGAGGACACTGGTGATGAGCACATGTGTGTTACTATAGAGGACACTGGTGATGAGCACATGTGTGTTACTATAGAGGACACTGGTGATGAGCACATGTGTGTGTTACTATAGAAGACACTGGAGATGAGCACATGTGTGTGTTGCTATAGAGGACACTGGGGATGAGCACATGTATGTGTTACTATAGAGGACACTGGGGATGAGCACATGTGTGTTACTATAGAGGACACTGGGGATGAGCACATGTGTGTTACTATAGAGGACACTGGTGATGAGCACATGTGTGTTACTATAGAGGACACTGGGGATGAGCACATGTGTGTTACTATAGAGGACACTGGGGATGAGCACATGTGTGTTACTATAGAGGACACTGGGGATGAGCACATGTGTGTGTTACTATAGAGGACACTGGTGATGAGCATATGTGTGTTACTATAGAGGACACTGGGGATGAGCACATGTGTGTTACTATAGAGGACACTGGGGATGAGCACATGTGTGTGTTACTATAGAGGACACTGGTGATGAGCATATGTGTGTTAATATAGAGGACACTGGGGATGAGCACATGTGTGTTACTATAGAGGACACTGGGGATGAGCACATGTGTGTGTTACTATAGAGGACACTGGGGATGAGCACATGTGTGTTACTATAGAGGACACTGGGGATGAGCACATGTGTGTTACTATAGAGGACACTGGGGATGAGCACATGTGTGTGTTACTATAGAGGACACTGGGGATGAGCACATGTGTGTGTTACTATAGAGGACACTGAGGATGAGCACATGTGTGTTATTATATAGGACACTGGTGATGAGCACATGTGTGTTACTATAGAGGACACTGGGGATGAGCACATGTGTGTTACTATAGAGGACACTGGGGATGAGCACATGTGTGTGTTACTATAGAGGACACTGGTGATGAGCACATGTGTGTTACTATAGAGGACACTGGGGATGAGCACATGTGTGATACTATAGAGGACACTGGTGATGAGCACATGTGTGTTACTATAGAGGACACTGAGGATGAGCATATGTGCGTTACTATAGAGGACACTGGTGATGAGCACATGTATGTGTTACTATAGAGGACACTGGTGATGAGCACATGTGTGTTACTATAGAGGACACTGGTGATGAGCACATGTGTGTGTTACTATAGAGGACAATGGGGATGAACACATGTGTGTGTTACTATAGGGGACACTGGGAATGAGCACATGTGTGTTACTATAGAGGACACTGGGGATGAGCACATGTGTATGTTACTATAGAGGACACTGGTGATGAGCACATGTGTGTGTTACTACAGAGGACACTGGGGATGAGCACATGTGTGTTACTACAGAGGACACTGGTGATGAGCACATGTGTGTTACCATAGAGGACACTGGTGATGAGCACATGTGTGTGTTACTATAGAGGACACTGGTGATGAGCACATGTGTGTTACTATAGAGGACACTGGTGATGATCACATGTGTGTTACTATAGAGGACACTGGGGATGAACACATGTGTGTGTTACTATAGACGACACTGTTGATGAGCACATGTGTGTGTTACTATAGAGGACACTGGGGATGAGCACATGTGTGTTACTATAGAGGACACTGGGGATGAGCACATGTGTGTTACTATAGAGGACACTGGTGATGAGCACATGTGTGTGTTACTATAGAGGACACTGGGGATGAGCACATGTGTGTGTTACTATAGAGGACACTGGTGATGAGCACATGTGTGTGTTACTATAGAGGACACTGGGGATGAGCACATGTGTGTTACTATAGAGGACACTGGTGATGAACACATGTATGTGTTACTATAGAGGACACTGGGGATGAGCATATGTGTGTGTTACTATAGAGGACACTGGTGATGAACACATGTGTGTTACTATAGAGGACACTGGTGATGAGCACATGTGTGTTACTATAGAGGACACTGGGGATGAGCACATGTATGTGTTATTATAGAGGACACTGGGGATGAGCACATGTGTGTTACTATAGAGGACACTGGGGATGAGCACATGTGTGTTACTATAGAGGACACTGGGGATGAGCACATGTGTGTTACTATAGAGGACACTGGGGATGAGCACATGTGTGTTACTATAGAGGACACTGGTGATGAGCACATGTGTGTTACTATAGAGGACAGTTGTGATGAGCACATGTGTGTTACTATAGAGGACACTGGGGATGAGCACATGTGTGTGTTACTATAGAGGACACTGGTGATGAGCATATGTGTGTTACTATAGAGGACACTGGGGATGAGCACATGTGTGTTACTATAGAGGACACTGGTGATGATCACATGTGTGTTACTATAGAGGACACTGGGGATGAACACATGTGTGTGTTACTATAGAGGACACTGGGGATGAGCACATGTGTGTTACTATAGAGGACACTGGTGATGAGCACATGTGTGTGTTACTATAGAGGACACTGGGGATGAGCACATGTGTGTTACTATAGAGGACACTGGTGATGAGCATATGTGTGTTACTATAGAGGACACTGGGGATGAACACATGTGTGTTACTATAGAGGACACTGGTGATGAGCATATGTGTGTTACTATAGAGGACACTGGTGATGAGCACATGTGTGTTACTATAGAGGACACTGGTGATGAGCACATGTGTGTGTTACTATAGAGGACACTGGGGATGAGCACATGTGTGTTACTATAGAGGACACTGGGGATGAGCACATGTGTGTTACTATAGAGGACACAGGGGATGAGCACATGTGTGTGTTACTATAGAGGACACTGGGGATGAGCACATGTGTGTGTTACTATAGAGGACACTGAGGATGAGCACATGTGTGTTACTATAGAGGACACTGGTGATGAGCACATGTGTGTTACTATAGAGGACACTGGGGATGAGCACATGTGTGTGTTACTATAGAGGACACTGGGGATGAGCACATGTGTGTGTTACTATAGAGGACACTGGTGATGAGCACATGTGTGTTACTATAGAGGACACTGGGGATGAGCACATGTGTGATACTATAGAGAACACTGGTGATGAGCACATGTGTGTTACTATAGAGGACACTGAGGATGAGCATATGTGTGTTACTATAGAGGACACTGGTGATGAGCACATGTATGTGTTACTATAGAGGACACTGGTGATGAGCACATGTGTGTGTTACTACAGAGGACACTGGTGATGAGCACATGTGTGTGTTACTATAGAGTACAGTGGGGATGAACACATATGTGTGTTACTATAGGGGACACTGGGGATGAGCACATGTGTGTTACCATAGAGGACACTGGTGATGAGCACATGTGTGTGTTACTATAGAGGACACTGGGGATGAACACATGTGTGTGTTACTATAGACGACACTGTTGATGAGCACATGTGTGTGTTACTATAGAGGACACTGGGGATGAGCACATGTGTGTGTTACTACAGAGGACACTGGGGATGAGCACATGTGTGTGTTACTATAGAGGACACTGGGGATGAGCACATGTGTGTGTTACTACAGAGGAC
Organism: Microtus pennsylvanicus; assembly: GCF_037038515.1. NCBI lineage: Eukaryota > Metazoa > Chordata > Mammalia > Rodentia > Cricetidae > Microtus > Microtus pennsylvanicus. The sequence continues at coordinate 105,196,528 of NC_134587.1, read as the reverse complement.
ACTGGGGATGAGCACATGTATGTGTTACTATAGAGGACACTGGGGATGAGCACATGTGTGTTACTATATAGGACACTGGTGATGAGCACATGTGTGTGTTACTATAGAGGACACTGGGGATGAGCACATGTGTGTGTTACTACAGAGGACACTGGGGATGAGCACATGTGTGTGTTACTATAGAGGACACTGGGGATGAGCACATGTGTGTTACTATATAGGACACTGGTGATGAGCACATGTGTGTGTTACTATAGAGGACACTGGTGATGAGCACATGTGTGTTACTATAGAGGACACTGGGGATGAGCACATGTGTGTTACTATAGAGGACACTGGGGATGAGCACATGTGTGTTACTATAGAGGACACTGGTGATGAGCACATGTGTGTTACTATAGAGGACACTGGTGATGAGCACATGTGTGTGTTACTATAGAGGACACTGGTGATGAGCACATGTGTGTTACTATAGAGGACACTGGTGATGAGCACATGTGTGTGTTACTATAGAGGACACTGGGGATGAGCACATGTGTGTTACTATAGAGGACACTGGTGATGAGCACATGTGTGTGTTACTATAGAGGACACTGGGGATGAGCACATGTGTGTGTTACTATAAAGGACACTGGTGATGAGCACATGTGTGTTACTATAGAGGACACTGGTGATGAGCACATGTGTGTACTATAGAGGACACTGGTGATGAGCACATGTGTGTTACTATAGAGGACACTGGTGATGAGCACATGTGTGTTACTATAGAGGACACTGGTGATGAGCACATGTGTGTTACTATAGAGGACACTGGTGATGAGCACATATGTGTGTTACTATAGAGGACACTGGGGATGAACATATGTGTGTTACTATAGAGGACACTGGTGATGAGCACATGTGTGTTACTATAGAGGACACTGGGGATGAGCATATGTGTGTTCCTATTGAGGACACTGGGGATGAGCACATGTGTGTGTTACTATAGAGGACACTGGGGATGAGCACATGTGTGTTACTATAGAGGACACTGGGGATGAGCACATATGTGTGTTACTATAGAGGACACTGGTGATGAGCACATGTGTGTTACTATAGAGGACACTGGTGATGAGCACATGTGTGTTACTATAGAGGACACTGGTGATGAGCACATATGTGTGTTACTATAGAGGACACTGGGGATGAGCACATGTGTGTTACTTTAGAGGACACTGGTGATGAGCACATGTGTGTGTTACTATAGAGGACACTGGTGATGAGCACATGTGTGTTACTATAGAGGACACTGGTGATGAGCACAGCACATGTATGTGTTACTATAGAGGACACTGGTGATGAGCACATGTGTGTGTTACTATAGAGGACACTGGTGATGAGCACATGTGTGTTACTATAGAGGACACTGGTGATGAGCACAGCACATGTGTGTGTTACTATAGAGGACACTGGTGATGAGCACATGTGTGTTACTATAGAGGACACTGGTGATGAGCACATGTGTGTGTTACTATAGAGGACACTGGTGATGAGCACATGTGTGTTACTATAGAGGACACTGGGGATGAGCACATGTGTGTTACTATAGAGGACACTGGTGATGAGCACATGTATGTGTTACTATAGAGGACACTGGTGATGAACACATGTGTGTTACTATAGAGGACACTGGTGATGAGCACATGTGTGTGTTACTATAGAGGACACTGGGGATGAGCACATGTGTGTTACTATAGAGGACACTGGTGATGAGCACATGTATGTGTTACTATAGAGGACACTGGTGATGAGCACATGTGTGTTACTATAGAGGACACTGGTGATGAGCACATGTGTGTTACTATAGAGGACACTGGGGATGAGCACATGTGTGTTACTATAGAGGACACTGGTGATGAGCACATGTGTGTGTTACTATAGAGGACACTTGTGATGAGCACATGCATGTTACTATAGAGGACACTGGTGATGAGCACATGTATGTGTTACTATAGAGGACACTGGTGATGAGCACATGTGTGTTACTATAGAGGACACTGGGGATGAACACATGTGTGTGTTACTATAGAGGACACTGGTGATGAGCACATGTGTGTTACTATAGAGGACACTGGGGATGAGCACATGTGTGTTATTATATAGGACACTGGTGATGAGCACATGTGTGTGTTACTATAGAGGACACTGGTGATGAGCACATGTATGTGTTACTATAGAGGACACTGGGGATGAGCATATGTGTGTTACTATAGAGGACACTGGGGATGAACACATGTGTGTTACTATAGAGGACACTGGTGATGAGCAT